>NC_135787.1:80902500-81202500 GCF_051106095.1 Pogona vitticeps | reverse complement strand
AAGGTCTTTGCCTACCAGCAGAAGAAGAAAGGAGATCAGGCTGATCTCCTTTGGAAGTACTTTTAGAGCTGAGAGCTTGCCACCAAAATTCCATCTCTTACCATAAATATCAACAAGGGTAGCAGAATTCTTGAAGCTTGGGTAAGTGTATATGGTAAAATACAATTATTAAGGTGGCCTGGATTCCACAGAGTTAGCAGTCAAGAAGAGCTTCTTAAATTAAATGTTATGTTACTTTTTTTAAAAAAAGTTATTTAGCTATATCTCCAGAATTTTATATTAACTCCTTTGGATTAACTGTTCCTATTTATGCATATTGTGTTTTCTAAATTGTACTACAATAGCCTTGGGTTATAAACAATAAAACTTGGTTGATTGATGTCTATGTCTGGCACATAGGCCTATTTAATAGTTTTGTAGGGAATATATTAACAGTCATTCACTGTGGAAGTGAGGGGAAAGAAACATCTACCATGCTTTCTCTATGCTCACTCCCTGCCCTAAGTATTCTCTGGAAAAAAGAACATATTGGCTGGACCTGCATGAAATTTCCAGTGCCACAAATCCCTAGAGCCATTCTGAACTTTTGAAAAGAAGATTTTGCACCATTTAAAATCAATAGGGCAAAGGGGAAAATGTACAGAAATTTTACATAGCATGTTCAATTATAAAAAAGTAAATGGTTGACATAATCATGGGATAATGCCCATGTCAGGAGACTCACAAATTGTTTGACATGCAAGCATACCAGTCTAGAGGTGTGAAAATATGTCAATTTCACTTGTTCTTACCTTCAGATTTCTTAAATGTCATGTTTTCTCTTCCAAATAAGAAGCCATATGAATGTTATAAAAACAACATTCCTTTTCTGTTTTGTTCTTATGTGTGAGGAGACATCTATTTTTTCCCTCATTTATGGGGGGGGGGGAGAAATAATTTTGTGAGAAGACTTTTTGCACAAATAACATAGTTAATGCAAACTGTGCAAAACTATGATAGCTTCTGCTTTGTTTGATGGACTTCAAAGAATTACAAGCATGTCATGTAGAGGTAACCTAAATGTGTTGTTTGTGCCTTCTTAAACAATCACTCAGTTCTTCTGTGCTTGTTTTGTGTAATGTGTGTTTTCTTTCTCTAAGGGAAATGATACCAGTTCTGCACAAATGGTGGAACCCCTGATAAGAAAATAAAGAGCTCTTCGTTTTGGTCTCCTGCTATAGTCAGGAAATTTTGTATGTTGGGAAATCCTCCACCGAGTTGTAGGGAGAGCCTCAATAAACAACAAGGAATGTATTAATACTTTTTACATCCATCATCTGCATAGCTGCATTGAATAAATAAAACTATTCAAGCACAAAGGAAAACCATATTCTATATGTTCCATGTAGATTTTAACAATGATGAGCCTCTCAGAAAAAAAAGAAGTAGCATAAGCATGGTTGAAAGAGTTCGCATTCAAATTACACACTTAAAGCTCTGGTTCTGAATGTGTGAGTGTCTGTTTTGTTGTCTCCGACATTGGAATGTTTTTCACATTCACTTTCTTTGCAATCTGTCTAGGAAGATCCATCAATTTAGGCAAATTCTTATTTAAAAAGCTGGACCCAAATTCTCACCTGGGCCTGCCTGTCATTTGAATTTGAAAGCCAGGCTTTGTTCAGATGCAACAGGTGCTCTCTTTATATTTTCCCAATTTACTCCCCTGTGCTTGGCTAAAAGAGTGGTAATCCTGGTGAATGTATTGAAACTGGGGATGCACTTCCTTTCTCCTTGTATGGCTGCTTCTGGTTATCAGTTAAGAAAAACTCTGAGAGCTAGTAGATGTCCTTGAGGCATTCCCAAGGCTCTGATATCAGGAAAGGCTAGATAGGTAAGAAACAGAAGTCAAGGTAATTAATGCAGGGACTTGCAAGCCTGTCATTGCAACCCATAAAACTGGTTTTAAGTGATCCCTCAAAGAATCACCATATAAGGCTCCCATATTGGGGACCAAATTAGTAGGCTGAGCACTGAGTGGTCCACTTACTCCAAGGTGAAGACACAAGTAGAATTTGGAAAGTTATATTAAAAATTAAATTAGTTCCTATGCCAATCCAATCACTTGTCCCCTGGAAAGCAGTTTGTTGCTATTGCAATTGAGTTTTCAAAGGAGTATTATACACTCTTTTCAAAAGTAGCAAAAATCAATACTTCTAATTACTTTAAAAAAGTCAGTATGCTACAAGTTGCTATCCTGCTGGAAAACATTTGCCTAAATAGTGAAATCCCACACACTTGTAACTATAAAGGGTCAGGGGAAGTGAAATTAATTTTGTTTTCTTTTGTCTGTTAGATTATTGCTACTGCAATGAATCACTTTGTTTAATTTTTTAAAAATATTTACCTGTCTATAATTTGCTGATCAACATTGCAGCTACAGGCAGTTTCTTGATTGGCAACACACAGACATGAAAATCATTTTAAAAAATTAAATGAAGAGCAGCATGTGTAAAAAAATAATTTGACTTCCCCTGAACATCCTCAGGGAGGGGGGAAGTGCTCAATTAACAGCAGAGTAGGTAGTCTTTGCCATTTGGATGGGAGATGCCAAATAGCACATCACCTCTCCCTCTGACCTCAACCAACTCTTTGTAGCCTGATCCAGCCTACACCAAAACAGCCAGTCTGGATAGGCCATTAGTTATGACTAGAGATGGGGAAAAATCACAATTTTGGTGAGTCATCCCACTTCGTGAGTCATCAAAAGTTGACGGCTCACAAAGCACAAACTTGCCCCCATGAAGTAATGAATAATGAATATATTTTTCGATTCATGGGGGATTATTTAAAAAACACATAACACCCCCCCACTGCCACTACACCCACACACACAAACACTGCCACCGCCACCCCCCATTGGCTGACTTAAGGGAATCCAAACTCCACTTTGAAAAGATGGCAGCTGCAGTTTACCTATCCTAAATGAAGCCGCAGCCACCATCTTTGAAAAGGGCAGCCAGTTTCCCTTTTTACACGCTGTGGCTGCAGAGGCCTGATGGAGACCTCGGCAGTGATGGCAACAATTATGATAATGGGGTGTTGGTGGGGGTGAGGGGGCTAAGGTAGGGAGATGAAGGTAATAGGGGTAGACTGTGGGGGTGGCTGTCTACCTATCGGCCCGCTGATCAGCTGAATGGTGGTGGAGGATTATTACAAAGGGACAAATAAAATGGGAAAATATTCATCCCATCATATTCATGGGGGTCTCTGGAATCCATGAATATGACGGGATGAATATTTAATGGATCAGCAATTTTCCATGAATATCGCAATCCATTTTTTAAATTCATCCCTATGTCTAGTTATGACTTGGTTTTTACAGAATGGAATTAATGACAAGCCCACCTCCCACTGTTCTGAGACTCTCCAAAGCTTCCACAGGGCAAAAAGGGAGAACTAGGGAGCTTCAGAACCTTATTTCTATTGCTACATCTGGTTTATGCCAGCTTAGCTTTATGCAACTGGATTTTGCCCATTGTTTGTGATTGTTACTTCATATACAAGAATTATGGGATTAATGCAGGGCAATATATTACAACATATGGTGCATGTCCTAACAAAAACCTTGGAGGAGACGCCTTTTATTGTACACCTTATCTTTGAAAGAGACACATACTACTTATTTCCAAGTATTAACTTATTTCCATAAATGATGTGTACTTTCATTTTCAGTTCTACTTAAAAAGGAACCTCATTATGTCATCACATCTGAGCATCTCAGTCTTAATTAAAGTCATATCATAAGATATTTTAGAACACTATTTTAAATGAACTGAAATGACAGTAGCTCCTATAATCCATATAAAAATCCAATAGACACAGCATCTAATTTTATTTTATTTATTTTGAAAAGTGCAAAGAAAGATAATAGCTCTATTTAACTCTTTTAAAAAAGCACCACCACCCTGTGCTTTATGAATGTGGGATATTGTGATTCTGTATCTGCAATTCAAAATGACAGGAAATAGCTTGATATTGCTGCACAGTATCATGCCTGCATTGCCAGCAGGAAAAAGAATGTCAAGCTCTTCATACAAAGCCCAAATGTTGAAACCTCAATGGTAGTAGTCAAGATGGTCTACAGGATACCCTCTTCTACTCTCTACCATTTACAAAGTGACACCAAAAAGAAAAATCTCAGAAGCAGACTCCTTTTTTCATCAGTTAACCACTTTGCACCCAAACACAAAGCCCCTGCACAAAACTGTGTATCAATATCAGGCCATTCATCTTGCTTGTGCCTGCTTCACTGAATGAAGAGTAGAAAGCTATCTTCCTGTTTCTAAACCCTTTCTCTGGATAGGCAACCTGAGAAAGAAAAGCTAAATTGGACCAAAAATTCTATAAACATGTTCTTTGCATGTTTTCAAAATATGTCCCCTCTCCTTCTTAAATAAAAAAAGGAAGAACTGGGCTAGCAAAGATTGTCACTAGAAACCAAGGTCAAAATCATCCATACAATCTGAAAGGAAGATGGTGAAGAAAACAGGGACAAAAATCAACTCATTTGAAATGTGGTGTTGGTAGAGATACTAAAGACAGCCAGTAAAGCTGGAAAGTGAGTGCTCAATCAAGTCAACCCGGAACTCTCACTTAAGCAAAAATAAGAAAGCTGAGTTGCACATGTAATGCAAACACATAAGTGACCAAAATAGACAACATTCCTAGAGAAGAGTTGGGTGGTCTGGTGGACAAAGAGGAAAATCTAACATAAAATGTGTTGACTCAATAAAGGAAGCCATAGTTGTTAGTTTGCAAGATATGAACATTTTAATATTTGAGATATTTTAAACTTATTTAAAAAGACAATATTATTAGGAAAGGGGAGTATTAGTAGGAAGAAAGAACAACCTAACATGAAATGCTGTTGGTTTGCAAGATTTAAGCTGAGCAATTAATGAGAGGGCATCTTGGAGGTCATTAATTTATATAATCACTGTGGCGACCTACCTTTTGTTGCCTCTGTTTATTTGGCCCTCAGAAAGGATCACGTCCTTTCACGCTGCCATCAGGTATTCTCCTAATACCAACTTATGTCATACACATGTGCTGCCAACACTAAGGGTTATAGAATTTAGGATTCAGAGGTTTAATTGAGTATTCTTTTATGGTCAAACAACTCATAAAGATAAATCACATATGAACTGTTTCAGGTATTAACACATATTGGATCATGTGGCTTACATGTACATTGTAAGCAATCACTTTTATTTCAAACTGCTGTATACTTTCACTTGATATCTCTCTTGTAGTGCTTATACTTTCATTCCTGCTTGTTCAATATTGTTTAAACTTCTCAATTTCCTCTCCTAACACTCTCAGCTCAATTCACTATCCCTCTCCTTCGTTCTCCTAAACTCTGCCATTCCACATCTCCCAGCTCTCTCTCTAACTGTCCTTCTAAATGTCTCTCTAACTCCGCCCCTCCTGCCCTATCCTTGGCTCCTCCCCCTTGAGCTTCTGTGATGGACAGGCAGGAATGACATCACCTTTTGGCATTTCGCTGCAATCATCACCACACATCAGAAGAGACTTGATGATACATAGAATCCTTGGAGTTTTTCTTTCTTAATTACCAGACAATTGCATAGTTACAAGATGGGTGGGATGTTTGAAGCTATGATAGGACAGAGCCACCAAAGCTCTGCTGACATTAAGTGAGACCACCCCAGCCACAAAGCAAAAAAAAACCCCAAAACCCCCAAAAATGAGCAATTTCACAGCTTAAATGAGTGAGCTTCTGAATATTTGTTCTCTATTGGTTTTAAATATTTTTTGAATATTTTTAAAATCTGACATATAGTCCCTTTCTCACATCAATGGCTGTTTGGCCAGAAATCAATTAAAAAGTTCTCCTCCTGAGAGTCAGCTACTTGGATCCTGACTAAAATATTAGTCTTTTCAATTTATTTGATCTGTTTCAAATCTCATGATGTTTAAGGTCACTTCTTTCTGCATGGGAGGAAGAATTTTACTTTTAAAAAATTGTAACTCAGAATCCTTTGCTCTAATATACCCAAAATTGGCAGAACTAGAGCAGGAACAATCTGTCTGCTACATCTGTGCCAAATTTTGTGATGATCCAAGTCAAGTTTCAAAGAAACAATTTTTTGTTTGGACTGCCCCCTCTTTTAGAATTGCCTTATGGAATGATTTACTCTGCTGCACAATAACATAATAGCACTTTCATGCAGTGATAATACTCATGCTATGAAATAGTAAGACTTTAAAAAGCAATGATAGCAATGTGTGGTCCCTTGGATGCATAATTGATATTCAGGCATCAAAGACAATGCTTGTCATTTGCAGAACAATTTTTAAAATAATGACTCCACCCCAAGTATGATGATGTTCATGTTATTTGATCATGCTTAATATTGAAATAATGGATTGTATCTCTGCTTATGTCTGCCTTTTTCAAGAAAGAGGTGGCCTTTCCTGTTGTGGTTATTTATTTTTTGTGTTTTTATAAGCATAACCTGCCTCAGATTTTTTTCAGATAAATACCTCCCACTTGTCACATTATGCTATTAGAAATTGGGCTAGTGATGGCTTCCACATTGTAATTCAGTTTTTGTTTCCTAGTTACTATATACTTTCTTATTTGTATTCAAACTGGCCACACTCAGGCTTTCTGACCCTCTTTCAGTTGCTCCAGTTTGACATCTGTATTTTACTTATGACCTTTTACCTAAATAGTGACATACAGTAAGGTTTGTTTTCTGTCTATTTAATTCTGTGTCCTCGATTTCCTCTTTAGTGCCTCAGCATGCTCAAGACTCAGCAGCCATGAAAAAAATAGAATTTAGCAAGCATTGTAAGTTAAAATATTTCACTGTCGGACATACTCTTAGTTCTTATGGTAAGTTACAGATTTAAGTACCTTCAAAATTAAAAAGAGGGATTTAAAATCCTACAGTGTGACCAAAGTCCAAGGATTGCTTTCATCCCATATCCTGCAGTTTGGTCCAATGTCTTCACTCCAGGAGTGTGGAGGCAATTAACTAACACCAGCTGAACTGCATTTAAGCCTGAAGTAACCAAATGGAGAGAGATTAGCCTTGCCACAAAGTGTAACAGTATGAAGAAGGAAACAGGATTAAATTCTTCCTCCATGGCAAGTTGGTGGTCTCTCCATGTAACAATAAAAAAAACTACTTGGATAACTCCTGAACATGTTGCTCTTCCTGTGCAGAACTAGCAATTAGGTGGGGGCATCACCATGTTCTTCATGATGTTATTGTTAACATGGATATGCCACTATCTTGGTTTGAAGGAATAACTTGATCCTGATTTCAAAGAAGCAAGTAAGGGGATATATATCCTGGTGTTAGAGGGAAGGGCTTCACATGTATAAACGAAGACAAGAAAAACGCCTTTATACAATTAGTTTTGCAATTTGCTGCTGAGCAGAAAGTATCCTTCTGCATCTGGAAACCCTGTGTGTGTGTGTGTGTGTGTGTGTGTGTGTGTGTGTGTGTGTGTGTGTGAGAGAGAGAGAGAGAGAGAGAGAGAGAGAGAGAGAGAGAGAGAGAGAGAGACTTCTCCGTGCATTTTTTTTCCATGAGAAGTAGGACAGCCAGTCTTCCAGTGCACAGGTGTGTGAACAGAAATCTTTAGAAGTGAAGAAACTACTTTTATTATTACTTTGGGAGGTAGTTAATATTAGGTTGTTCTTCAGCATTGATGATACAGAGATTTATTGAAAAAATTCTGATAAGATCTGCTTCGGATTGAAATTAATACCAAAGTGAATCAAGTTGATTTGTCCAAATCCAGGAAATGTCCCAAATGAAGCAGGAGTCTTTCAAAGATGACTAAAGTCTAGAGCATTCTTAGAAAAATCAGTTTGGTGACCCAGATAGTGTGTCCTCTGTGCTACAACTTATGTATTTCTCCCCGAGCACCCCTGCACACAAGGAAAATACAATACTTTGCCTCACATGTGATGATACTGTTAGTTGGGTCAGCAAGAGTAAGAACAAAAATCTGGTTGTCTGAAAAGAAATGAAATCAAGCAACCCCAGCCTTTCTGATATGCTGCCAAATGAGTTTTATTATGAGGGTGAAGGGAGGAGGGGGGCTATATATATATTGCCTTTTGCTCCTTGAGAGAATGTGGAGCATGAATGTAAATAATGAAATAACATTACAGTGCTAAATAATAATCTGTTCAGTAACAAAGAGATTCCAATATATTTAAAGCATTGTATTTGATTTGACGCAAGGGACGTGGTGTCGCTGTGGGCTAAACCGCAGAAGCCTGTGCTGCAGGGTCAGAAGACCGAGCAGTCGTAAGATCAAATCCACGTGACAGAGTGAGCGCCTGTCGCTTGTCCCAGCTCCCGCCAACCTAGTGGTTCGAAAGCATGCAAATGCAAGTAGATAAATAGGGACCACCTCGGTGGAAAGGTAACAGTGTTCCATGTCTAAGTCGCACTGGCCATGTGACCACGGAAGATTGTCTTTGGACAAAACGCTGGCTCTATAGCTTGGAAACAGGGATGAGCACCACCCCCTAGAGTCAAACACGACTGGACAAAAAATTGTCAAGGGTAACCTTTACCTTTACCTATTTTATTTGAAGGATGATTGGAAACCATGTGTTGTTAGATTAAGGTGTCAGATTGGGAAATCCTTGATCAAGTCTCCACAGATGCATTAATGTTATTAGGTAACCTTGAGCTGGTCCTGTTTTCTCAACTTGACCTTCCTCACAGGGAAACAGGAAAAAATGACTTTTGTTTACACCTCTTTTCAAAGAAAGTTCAAAACCAAGGCAGGGATTGCTAAAATATAAAAATGCCAGTCCTCCAGGACTCTGACCAGTCATTGCAGACCTTAGAGTAGATCAGGTTGAGAAAGAAACAGTTCAGAAATAATCCTTGCCAGGTGCAGGATTTCATAAATGTATGTTAAATTTAATCTCTAACTTTTCTTATATGGGATTTTCTATGTTTTTGGTATTTTTGCTTAGAGTAAGCAAATGGGGAGGGAAAAGAAAATCTGTGTTTCTTGAGGTGAAAGAGATACCACAACTTCTCAAACTTGCTTTTCAAGAATTTTAAAGGAATTTTAATTTAACTGCATGATCTGCCATTCATTTTTTAAAAATTGTTGTTTTTCACTCTTCATTTTCCACTTTAATAAAGAGTCATAATGTGACTGGAAAAAAAGGAGGAGGGTAAGGAAATGAGGGATGAAGTGGCACTGCGGGTTAAGCCAAAGAAGCCTCTTTCCTACAAGTTCAGAAGACTATCATTTGTAAGATTGAATCCACGCAATGGAATGAGCTCCCGTCGCTTGTCCCAGCTCCTGCCAACCTAGCAGTTCGAAAGAATGCAAAATGCAAGTAGATAAATAGGTACCACCATGGTGGGAAGGTAACAGCGTTCCGTGTCTAGTCGCGCTAGTCATGTGACCAAGGAAACTGTCTACGGACAAAACTCTGACTTTATGACTTGGAGACGGGGATGAGCACCGCACTCTAGAGCCAGACACGACTGGACTAAATGTCAAGGGGAACCTTCACCTTTACCTAAGTAAATGATATCAAGCAGGACAGAGAACTAGAAAGCAGGAAATAGTGTTTGTTGTGGTGGATGAGAACTGGAGTTTCCAAAAATTTGAGTAGTTATTTCCTTTTGTTTAAAGCTACAGACTGGAGCAAACATAGGGGAGAAGTAGAATCACAGAGGATACCTTTTAGCTTAATTCTGATAGTGCTTTTAGGGTGTTAACATATGATAAATGTAAGCATTTAAATTAATGTAATTTTAAAATCAAGAAATGTTAAATGCTGCTTTCCAGTTTGTACGTAATAATATGGTTGTATAGAGACCTAACTGGTTACAATGTGTGATTGCTGGATTATCTTTGGTTAGACTAAAGGAAAAAAAAATAATATGTTATCAGCAACAGAATACCTTGCTTAGAGATAAATACAAATAGAGAACGAGCCTTAACTGGCACCCCTTGATGCTGCTGGAATGGGCACCCCCAATGAAATGGGTTCAGTAATGACAGTGCCCACATGGAACCTGCTGGAGTCTGAGGAGCTGAAAGGCAGTAGGCTTATCCTTGTTATTTGCCTATTAACAGTTGAGGAAGTGGGCATCTTGGCTGGCTGCCCATTGGCTGGCCTGGGCAGAAGACTGCTGGGCAAGCAGAGCACAAAGGTGAGGTTTTCAACACGGTACACTCACCTGGCATAAAAGTAGAGCTCCAGGCTTTAAATGGACCAGTCTGCAGCTGGCATTTTCCCCATCCTCACCCTCCCTAATTTTGGATAGATCAGCATTTGTTCTTGGTTTGGTGATAGAGTCTTCTGCCTAGGACAGCCAATAGGCAGCCAGCAAAGATGCCCACTGCCAGATGTTAATCTGTTTGTTTTGCTTTAATTTTCAGTAGACTGGGTGTGCACTGGAGTGTTTATTTTATCTTATTTTGAGCTGTTGCAGATCTCAATTCAATTGACTGGGTGAGTCTGTGTGTGAAATTTATGTCATGGATGCTTTGATTTTCTTCTCTGTGATCTGAATGGCATAGGTCACCATTTGGAACAGGACCTAAGCTGCATCTCCCCATAATATTTTACACGTTACTCTTAAAAAAAGAGAGACTGCTGCTGGCTTCTATAATTTTTTTCAGCACTCTGCTTTTTCTTTTTTCACTCTGCATGCCTGTTTCCAGACAAGATAGCCTTTGTGATTCTCATGGTACAATTGTTTCATCATTTCCCCCCACACTTTGAGTGTTTTCTTCCAGCCTCTCTGTTCTACAGAATGAAGAAATGCAATATAGTTCAATTCAGCAAAAAAGCAGCACCCTTCTTCCCATTTTCCTAGGCTTCACCCTCTTCTGAGTTTCACCACCTCTTTTTAAAGTTTTTTACAGTGATCATCCAGGGCGGCAGTGAACTAAAATGAACAGGAATGGGCAAATTCAATTCAGACAATTATCATATCTACTATTGTGGGCAAGAATCCCATAGATGAAATGGAGTAGCCCTCATAGTCAACAAAAGAGTGGGAAAAGCTGTTCTGGGATGCAATCTCAAAAATGATAGAATGATTTCAATACCAACCCAGGGCAGACCTTTCAACATCACAGTAATCCAAGTATATGCATCAAGAACCGATGCAGAAGAGGCTGAAATTGACCAATTCTATGAAGACTTACAACACCTTCTAGAACTGACACCAAAGAAAGATATTCTTGTCATTATAGGGGACTGGAATGCTAAAGTAGGGAGTCCAGACATAAAAGAAACAACAGGTAATTTTGGCCTTGGAGTTCAAAACGAAGCAGGGCAAAAGATAATAGAGTTTTGTCAAGAGAATAACCTGGTCATCACAAACACTCTTTTCCAACAACACAAGAGGCGACCCTACACATGGACAATTCCAAAATCAGATTGATTATGTTCTCTGCAGCCGAAGATGGAGAAGCTCTATACAGTCAGCAAAAACAAGACCTGGAGCTGATTGTGGCTCTGATCATCAGCTTCTTATAGCAAAACTCAAGCTTAAACTGAAGAAAGTAGGAAAAACCACTGGGCTACTCAGGTATATTCTAAACCAAATCCCTTCTGAATACACAGTGGAAGTGAAGAACAGATTTAAGGAACTCAATTTGTTGGACAGAGTGCCTGAAGAACTATGGATGGAGGCTTGTAACATTGTACGGGAGTCAGCAACAAAAACCATCCCAAAGAAAAGGAAAGGCAAGAAAGCAAAGTGGCTGTCCAACGAGGCCTTACAAATAGCAGAGAAGAGAAGGGAAACAAATTGCAAGGGAGATAGGGAAAGTTACAGAAAATTTAATGCAGACTTCCAAAGAATAACAAGGAGATAAAAGAGGTCCTTCCTAAATGAACAATGCAAAGAAATGGAGGAAAAGAATAGAAATAGAAAAACCAGAGATCTGTTCAGAAAAATTGGAGATTTTAAAGGAACCTTTTGTGCAAAGATGGACATGAAAAAGAACAAAAATGGTAGGAACCTAACAGAAGCAGAAGACATCAAGAAGGTGGCAAGAATACACAGATGAATTATACCAGAAAGTCCCTGGACAACCTAGATAGTGTGGTTGCTGACTGTGAGCTGGACATCCTGGAGAGTGAAGTCAAGTGGACCTTAGAAAGCATGGCTAATGACAAGGCCAGTGGAGGTGATGGCATTCCAGTTGAACTACTTAAAATGTTAAAAGATGACACTGTTAAGATGCTACACTCAATATGCCAGCAAGTTTGGAAAACTCAGCAGTGGCCAGAGAATTAGAAAAGATCAGTCTACATCCCAATCCCAAAGAAGGGCAGTGCCAAAGAATGCTCCAACTACCATACAATTGCACTCATGTCACATGCTAGCAAGGTTATGCTCAAAATCATCCAAGGTAGGCTTCAGCAGTATGTTGACCGGGAACTTCCAGAAGTACAAGCTGGATTTCGAAGGGGAAGAGGAACTAGAGACCAAATTGAGAACATACTCTGGGTTATGGAGAAAGCTAGAGAGTTCCAGAAAAATATATACTTCTGCTTCATTGACTATGCGAAAGCCTTTCACTGTGTGGACCACAGCAAACTATGGCAAATCCTTAAAGAAATGGGAGTGCCTGATCACCTTATCTATCTCCTGAGAAATCTATATGTGGGACAGGAAGCAAAAGTTAGAACTGGATATGGAACAACTGATTGGTTCACGATTGGGAAAGGAGTGCAACAAGGCTGTATATTGTCTCCCTGCTTATTTAACTTATATGCAGAATACATCATGCGAAAGGCTGGACTGGAGGAATCCCAAACCGGAATTAAGATTGCTGGAAGAAATATCAGCAACCTAAGATATGCAGACGATACCACTCTGCTGGCAGAAAGTGAGGAGGAATTAAAGAACTTCTTAATGAGGGTGAAAGAGGAGAGTGCCAAAAATGTTCTGAAGCTCAACATAAAAAAAAACTAAGATCATGGCCACAGGTCCCATCACCTCCTGGTAAATAGAAGGGGAAGATATGGAGATAGTGACAGATTTTACTTTCCTGGGCTCCATGATCACTGCAGATGGTGACAGCAGCCACGAAATTAAAAGACACCTGCTTCTTGGGAGGAAAGCGATGACAAACCTAGACAGCATCTTGCCAACAAAGGTCCACATAGTCAATGCTATGGTTTTTCCAGTAGCGATATATGGAAGTGAGAGCTGGACCATAAAGAAGGCTGACCACTGAAGAACTGATGCTTTTGAATTGTGGTGCTGGAGGAGGCTCTTGAGAGGTCCCTGGACTGCAAGAACAAACGTAGCAAGCGCACTGAAGCCTCTATTATCTCAGGCCTCCAGGAGATGTTCACTCTTCTTCCTTAGTTGCTGCCACCAGGTATTGCGGGTTTAATACCAATTACTCATTGAGACATGTGTTACTTTGAAAGTTAAACTTGTTTATTTGATCAGTAATGTAATAGGTAAATCACAAGTTGCTAATCAATCTCTCTCACTCACTGAACTCACTGACACACAGAACCCTACTCTCACTGACTTACTGGCTCACTCACTCACAGACTCACATTCTTCCTCTCATGCTCCATACACCCCCCTTTATATCCAAGCCCCTCCCCCTTTAGCACCACCTTCCGTTCACTCATTGGCTCCTTTTCCACTGCTCAGCTGTGACGGACAGGTGAGGGCAGGGCTGAACGCTACATACCTCCCCCCCTTAACAAGTTGTTTCATGGGGGAAAAGCTATAGTGCTTTACCCTCATGAACAACGAGGAGCTTACCTTATTAAATCATCACAATATTTCACTCAAACTTACCACAACATTTACACAACATTACACCCAAACTTACCACATTTGAACATATACAATAATTCAACATCTTACCTGCATGCTATACATTAACTTTGCAATCCAGTTACTAGTTCCATTACATACCTCAACACTTCCATTGTCTATACAGGTGCATACTTAATAACATACCATAACACTTAAAATACTGACATATAATTTCTTTTGAATACACAGCATATAACACTTAATGTGTACATGAACATTTTATTGCTTTCACCATTATACTAGAGTCCTTTTATTTCTTATTTAGTCTTTGGGTCTTCTTGAGAGGGCATCTGCAGCACCATTTTGAGTCCCTTTAATTACGTGTACCTCAAAATCAAAGTCCTGAAGAATCAAGGCCCATCTCATCAGTTAGCTGTTGTTGGCTTTTATGGTCCTTAACTATAATAATGGGGAATGGTCAGTACACAGGACAAAATGTCTCCCCCATATATATGGCTTGAGTTTCTGAAGAGCGTACACTATTGCAAGACATTCTTTTTCAATGGTAGAAAGATGTCTTTTGCCTGCCTGCAGCTTTTTGCTCAGATACTCCACGGGATGAAGTTCTCCAATGTCGTCCCTCTGGCTCAACACAGCTCCTAACCTGGTGTTGGATGCATCGGTGAAGATGGTGAACTCGCGCTGGAAATCTGGAGCTCTTAAGACTGGGTTGGTCACCAACACCTCCTTTAGCTTCGCGAACGCCTCCTCGCAGCTGCTGGTCCACTGGATACTATCTGCAATCTTCTTGCGTGTTAGGTCAGATAAAGGAGCGGCTATTTCACTAAATCTGGGTATAAACCGTCTATAATAGCCAACTAACCCTAGAAAAGATCTGATCTTTTTCTTGGTGGTGGGTCTAGGCCAGTTGCTAATAGCTTCAATTTTGGCTTCTAGGGGTTTGATTCTACCTCCCCCTACTATATGGCCTAAATATTTCCGTTCGGGGCTACCCAGCTGGCATTTGCTAGCTTTCACTATTAGCCCAGCTGCTTTCACTCTCTGCAGCACTGTCTCTAAGTGATAAAGGTGATCTTTCCAGGAGTGACTAAAGATCCCTATATCATCAATGTAAGCCACTGTGAAGTCACTAAGCCCTTGTAAAGTTTTGTCCATAAGTCTCTGGAATGTTGGTGGTGAGTTTCTCAATCCAAAACTCCAGACACGGAACTCATATAAACCAAAAGGGCTACAGAAGGCTGTCTTCTCCTGATCTTTGGGGTCTATTCTCACTTGCCAAAACGCTTTCGTTAGATCTAGGCAGGATATGTATTGACATCCCCCTATGGTCTCTATTAGGTCGTCTAATCTGGGCATCAGATATGCATCCGGCTTGGTTACATGGTTCAGCTTCCTATAATCCACACAAAATCGAATGCTGCCATCCGGCTTGTCTACCAACACTATAGGAGCAGCCCATGGACTGGATGAAGGAACAATGATGTTTTCCTTCAGCATTTTGTCCAGCTCCTTGCACACCTTATCGACATATGGCCCAGTAACTCTATAAGGAGTGACCGCTTGTGGGGGTGCATCCCCTGTATCAATCTTGTGCACCACTCCCTTGGCTAACCCTGGTTTGCTGGAGAAGACCTGTTGGTATTTCATTACCAAGGCCCTCACTTCGTTTTGTTGCTCAGGGGAAAGTAAAGGACTAACTCTGACATCTTCAGGGTTATATTTTGCTTTCCCCCTCCCTTCCCAATATGGTAAGTCATGTTTTTCATTGTCTGCTTCTTTCATGGCAAACAGAACCATGTTCTCTTCCCTAGAGTAGGGCTTGATCATATTTACATGGACCACTCTCCTGCCTGGTTCTCCATCCTCCTTGATGATATAATTAATTTCATTCATTTTGGCAATTATCCTGAATGGTCCTGCCCAATTTAATTTATTCCCTTTGAGAGGTCTTAGCACTAGCACCTCATCTCCGGGATTGAAATTTCTTTCTCTGGCTTTCTTATCATACCAGACTTTTTGTTTCTTTTGCTGCCCCTGTAAATTTATAGCAGCCAACTCTAAATTTCTTTTTAGAGTGTTCATCAGGTTGTCTAAATATGCTATTACATTCTCAGGATCAGACCCTTGTATTTTCTCCCAACTTTGTCTAAGTAAGTCAAGGGGTCCCCTCACTTTTCTCCCAAACAATAACTCAAAAGGACTGAACCCAGTGCTTTCTTGGGGTCCAGACCTATAAGCATATAGCAGAAGTTGTAATTTCTGATCCCAATTATAAGGATTCTCTGCAGAGTAGGCCCTAATCATGCGCATGAGGGTTCCATTGAATTTCTTCACAAGGCCATTAGTTTGAGGGTGATAGGGGGTGGGAGTTACATGTTTAATTCCACACAGTTGCCACAATCTTTGCATGAGCTTTGATGTAAAAGATGATCCTAAGTCAGTAACTATTTCAGACGCGAACCCCATACGGCTCATATAACTAAGCAAGGCATCAGCCACAGTATGAGTCTCAATATTCCTCAGAGGAATGGCCTCAGGGTACCGTGTGGCATAATCAATAATGGTTAAAATAAATTGGTTCCCCCTTTGGGTGACTCTGGGCAATGGTCCTATAATATCCAGACCAATGCGTTGGAACGGGATAGGAATAATTGGTAAAGGGCACAGCTTCGCTTTAGTCTTATCGTTACTATTCCCTTGCCTTTGACACACATCACACTTTTGACAAAAATCTTTTATCTGCTTCCCCATCTCAGGCCAATAAAAATTCTGTGATAGTCTTTGTTTAGTTTTGGTAATGCCTAAATGAGCAGAAAATACATCTGAGTGTCCCCTTTCTATTATTTTCTGACGATATTTTAAAGGAACCACTAACTGCTACTGAAGATTTTCCCCTCCCTTCCAGGGATTCACTAAGAACTCTCTGTATAATAGGTCCTTCTCTATAAGGAACCGTTCAGGTCTTTCAGGGGTTAATGTTCTTCAGTAATGTTTTCAAAACAGCATTTCAGCGTCGAATCTGCCTTTTGTTCCTGAGTAAATGTATTGTTTCGGGGATTACTAAGCTGTATTAACTCAGCTGGGTCACTATTGTCTGTCATTATCTCCACAGGAATTTGATTTTTTTTCTTCAGCTGTCCTTTCATTTTCCTTTTGGGAATGAGTCAGTACTAAAACTCTCTTCACATGCTCAGAGAGGTCAATCCCAATCAAAACTGCTGCTGGCAATTGCACAGTTACACCAGCCCTCCATTTTCCTTCCCACCCTTGATATCTGATGGTTATTTCAGCGACTGGCAGAATAACAGCTGCTTCTCCAATCCCTTTAACAGTCATGCTTTCCCCTTTCAAAATGTATTCCTGAGGGACAATATCAGGATGACATAAGGTTACTTGAGAGCATGAGTCCTTCAGAGCCATATATTTATTGTTATTAACATAAATCCTGCCACCAGAAGTTTTAAACAGCTCTGGGTTCGTTTTAATCAGGTAACAATGCCGAATTTCTACCACAGGAAGATCTGGTTCTCTGTTCTCAGCTTGTGTAGGGAGCTCAGCCTGGGTTGCCATGGCACCCAACTCCTCCCTCTGAGTGGTAACTTGGTCCTGCTGTAAACAATATACAGCTTTAGGCTTAGGCAAATTTCCCTTTTGTGGCCCAACTTCTCTGTTTTTACCACACTGGGTTGAAATGTGGCCCTTTTCCCCACAACGAAAGCAAGTTTGAAAGTTTATTTGATTATAACTAGAGCCTTTAACTCCCTTTCCTTCCCAATCCTTGTTTCTGATCTGGTTATGGTCTGAGGGCTTGCATACAAAATGGCCCCCAACCGTCTGTTGGGTCTTAAACTGCCCTCTGGGATTTCTTTTCGTGTCCTCCCAAGCTTTCCTTCCAACTTTCACCTCAGAAAAGTTTGGATTTTGAATGTGTGAAATAAAATCAGCGGCTTCTCCCGCCTCTTGAAGATTTCTGGGTTTTTTTATCCCTCACTAGGTACCTCAGTTCTCCAGGTAGAAATGAATAGAACTGCTCAAGTCCTAAGATGTTTTTAATATCCTGTACAGTCTCAACTCCCTCCTGTTGAAGCCATTTGTCAAGAAATCTGGTCAAGTTTGCCCCCAACTGAGAATAGGAATCTTCGGGTTTCTTTGTCAGAGCCCTGAACTTCTGTCTCAAATGCTCAGCATTGATGCCATATCGAGCGAAAACTAACTTTTTGTATTCATCAAAATCTTTTATTAATTCCACTGGCATTTCTGCATAAATGTCTGCTAGGCCTCCACTAATTTGAGACCTCATCACCATCATGCATTCAGATCCCCTTACTTCAAAATCCTCACACACTCGCTCAAACATTATCATAAATGATTCAGGGTCATTCCCCTTTCTAAACACTGGGAATCTTTTAAGGTCTGCCTTGGACAGATGTCTCTCCTCAGAATTAGACTGGCCATAGTTGTTGTTATTATTAGCTTGAGCTGCCAACTCTAGCCTCCTAATTTCAAACGCCATTCTCTCCTTTTCTAAGGCAATTTTTTCCTTTTCCAGTTCCAATTCTAAATTCCAATCCATTTCTCTTTGTCTCATTTCTAGTTGTCTTTCTTCAGATCTGGCCCTATTTTCTAGCTCCATTTGTTTCAACCTGAATTCCTGTTCTTGCTCCAATTTCCACTTTCTGAATTCTATAGAGTCCTCCCCCCTTGAGGTCTCCATTTCTTGATCTGAGGTAATTTCTTCCTCAGATTCCCCATTTTCTTTATCTGAACCAACTGCCATCTCAATAGGCACTTTTTCAGCTTTCTTTCCACGTGTGGAAGGCATGTTTCTTTACTCAGGCTTCTTATCCAATTTTCAAGACCCAAATTTAAAAAGTACACTTTTTTCCTTCAGTGAGAATCTGTGTTATAAAGTTGCTTCCCCAGCACTCATCCACTGGTAAGCTACTGTGTCTAGGTCTTTGTCCTCCAGCCAGGCCTTTCACCAAAGACAGAGTTTCTCTCCCTGCCTCAGGCACCAAATAACCCTAAATAACAGCTTCAACCTTTCCCAGTTTTAGCTGACTTGAGCCCCCTCAGCTTATCTGCCGTTGGCCTTCACTTTGTCCCCTCAGAACTCTATCCTTTGAGCTCAGGACAAGCTAGCCAACCGGTCACAGATTCTGCTTGGGGTAAACTCATTCCAGAAACGGTTTCCACAGAGCCTGTCCCTATCTTAGCCACCCAATCTGAGTTTCAGAGCCTTCCCACTTAGCCTTTTCCCCTTGAAAAAGCCCTAGGAAGTTACCCACTCTTTCCACTCAGATTCCCTGACTAAAGATCTTTTCCTGCTCTGGGCACCTTTCTACTCAAAGATGTTACTGGATCAAGTATGTATCCCACACGCTGGACACCAGTTTATGTAGTGAGTGCGCTGAAGCCTCTATTATCTCAGGTCTCCAGGAGGTGCTCACTCTTCTTCCTTGGTTGCTGCCACCAGGTATTGCGGTTTCAATACCAATTATTCATTGAGACGTGTGTTACTCTGAAAGTTAAATTTGTTTATTTGATCAGTAATGTAATAGGTAAATCACAAGTTGCTAATCGATCTCTCTCACTCACTGAACTCACTGACACACAGAACCCTACTCTCACTGACTTTCTGGCTCACTCACTCACAGACTCACATTCTTCCTCTCATACTCCATACACCTCCCTTTATATCCAAGCCCCTCCGCCTTTAGCACCACCTTCCGTTCACTCATTGGCTCCTCTTCCACTGCTCAGCTGTGACAGACAGGTGAGGGCAGGGCTGAACACTACACTGATGCTTTTGAATTTTGGTGCTGGAGGAGACTCTTGAGAGTTCCCTGGACTGCAAGGAGAACAAACCTATCCATTCTGAAAGAAATCAACCCTGAGTGCTCACTGTAAGGACAGATCCTAAAGCTGAGGCTCCAATACTTTGGCCATCTCATGAGAAGAGAAGACTCCCTGGAAAAGACCCTGATGTTTGGAAAATGTGAAAACAAGAGGAGAAGGGGATGACAGAGGATGAGATGGATGGACAGTGTCACCGAAGCTACCAACATGAATTTGACCAAACTCCAGGAAGCAGTGGAAGACAGGAGGGCCTGGAGTGCTCTGGTTCATGGGATCATCAAGAGTCGGACAGGACTTAATGACTCAACAACAACAAAAACACTGTTCAGACAAATAGAAATATGTAGAAATGCTTTTGAATATTCACAAACAAATCAAAGCATATAACTGCAGCCACTTGGCATATACTATATTGTAATATGTTACTGCCTAACTATCTCTTAGTACAAATTCGATGGGGGCAATTCACTGGCAATGCAAGTCAAGCCATCACTTAAGAAGCACTCTGCTTTCAGGTATAATCTTCTGTGGGTGTTGTTTCACTGTGCCATTTTTCAAAATGTAAGTTATGGTATTGTTTTCAAAGAGACTAGATTATTATTAGCATTAAGAGACAGCATCAAGATACTCAAAGACACCACTTGAAACACAAGAAATATGGCCATATCTTGTTCTGGAGAAGAAAAACAACAACAGGTGTCCTAAAATATACAGATTAGTCCATGTTCCTTTTCAGAATATGCTGCTATTGACACAATGAGGGTAAAAATAAGACAGTAATCATATTCTTGACCTTCAAAGATATTAAATTTGAAGACCAAATTTCAAGGCGCCCTCTGTTTTATGAGTGTTAGATATTGTAGTTCTGTTTCAATTCAAAACACAAGGAAATGATCTAATGTTACTGCACAATATCTATCTATCTATCTATCTATCTATCTATCTATCTATCTATCTATCTATCTATCTATCTATCTATCTATCTATCTATCTATCTATCTATCTATCTATCTATCTATCTATCTATCTATCTATCTATCTATCTATCTATCTATCTATCTATCTATCTGCCTGCCTGCCTGCCTGCCTGCCTGCCTGCCTGCCTGCCTGCCTGCCTGCCTGCCTGCCTGCCTGCCTGCCTGCCTGCCTGCCTGCCTGCCTGCCTGCCTGCCTGCCTGCCTGCCTGCCTGCCTGCCTGCCTGCCTGCCTGCCTGCCTGCCTGCCTGCCTGCCTGCCTGCCTGCCTGCCTGCCTGCCTGTCTGTCTGTCTGTCTGTCTGTCTGTCTGTCTATCTATCTATCTATCTATCTATCTATCTATCTATCTATCTATCTATCTATCTATCTATCTATCTATCTATCTATCTATCTGGCATATATACCACCCAAATGGCTCATAGGCCAGTCTGGGTGGTTTACATGTGAAACAAATAAAATGTACAAATTCCAAACAATGAACATAATAATATAAAATCAAAATAAAGATAAAACAACACAAAATTAAATAATAATAGTTAAAATAATATGGAGCAAGATAGCAGGACTGATAGTATAAATGTTGAGACCACTCAGCACAATTAGGAGTTGTAATTGAGATGTTGTAAGGTCTGGGATACAACTCTCTGATGCAACTATATGCTTCCTCTGCAGAGAGGATAGTGATGAGTCATGTTTTGCTGTTGCTACCAGTTCACTTATATGCATGGCCTCAAAGAAGGCTATTAGTGTTGCCACTTTAAAAAGGCAAGTCTCAAAGTGATCCCTACACACTAGCTGTCATGTGTTTGCCAATCTAGCTAGGATTGCTGGGGGGAAAGGTGAACGAGAATCTTTAACTTTACCTCGCTCATGGCTCCAACCCTCAATCATTTTCCGGATGTGGAAACCGATGGAAGAACCTTTACCTCCCTGCACCATGGTATAAAATGCCAGAGCAGACATTCACCCTTGAATTGACTGGTGTGCAAGGCCCTTCTGTTGCAAATGCACTGCAGATTGCATCACATGATTGTCTGGATGTGGCCAATCCTGCTTAAAGCCTTCACTCTCCCTGAAGGCAAAAAATTCTGCACAAGCTGCCTTATAACTTTGACGAGTACTAGGAGCCACGGCTAAACTCATGGCTCTGCTAGCCTCGGCCCTCCAAGACTCCCTACCTTGATTGGCAACATGTCTGATTGACCCTGTCCCCCTGGCGCCAATGCCCTGAACCAATCCATCTGTTAACAGGGCAGGGCGTCAGCTATGGCATTGTCAATTCCTGAAACATGACGGGCCTGAAAAACTATGTTAAACAGTAAGCAGTGCAAAATCATGGCTCTATCCAGCAGCATCACCCTCTGTGACCTGGATGTCAGAGAATTAACAATGTGAACCACCGCCAGGTTGTCACACCAGAAGGTAACCACTGAGTTAGCCCACTGGTCACCCCATAACCATAGTGCCCCAAATTTCAGAATTCCAGTCCATGGCATCTGCCCAACAGTCCTCCTTGCCAGTTTCCCCCTCCTTCTCAAATCCCAGTCCCACCATGGGCATACCTGTGGCCTCAAGGACATTGTCCACTTTGCCCCAGTCCACAGGTGAGCTTGCAGGTAGGGAATCCATCCATTGCTAAGAGGAGGAGAGACCACTCTCACAGTTGAGGGACCCTCACAGGCTCCACACCCGGCCAGTACATTTTTAATTGTTGACCTGTGGAAATGATTTTATTTTTATACTTGTAATATTTTAAATACATTGCAATGCTGGGATAATTTTTATATGGATCATTTTGCAGGCTCTCTCAATAAAGCAAAATAAAGTGTGCTGCTTATATACCACCCCATAGTGTTTAAAGTTCTCTCTGGGCAGTTTACAATGTAATTATGCAGGCTACACATTGCCCCCTCAGTGAACTGGGTACTCAATTTACCAACCTAGGAGCTGAGTCTACCTTGAGCTAGGCATCTGAGACAAGGAATGAACTCGGGCCATGAGCACTCTTCACAGCAGCACTGCAGTTTAACCACTGTGTCCCCAGCAGGCTATGAACAGAAAGACTCAATCCACCAGCAGCTGCCCATAGGCTGAAGCCCTAGTAAGGCATTATTTATGTTGTTCTCTCACACATATGAAGTAGAGGAACAACTCACCAGTCCCATGCCCCTGATTGTCTTCTCTTTGTGACATCAAGAGAGGTAAATCACAGTTGGTGCCATGGTGAGAAGCATGGGTAAGAAAGGAGATGGCAGCAACTGCTCTGATCAGGCAATTCATGATAGTCATAGGCATATGCAAACATTCAGGGTCTCAGAAGTGTGGAAGTTCTACACACAAATAGTGTATGCTAAGGATGTGAATGCTGCAGTTTCTTAAGAGGAAACTGACAAGGCAAAATTCCTCTTTTTTCCTCAAAGTAACATTTCAATGTATTGTATGTTTTTCTCTACTGCGAATCTTGTTGGAAATCACAGAGGATTGCCTGGAAATTTGGTTCCACCACCCACCCACCCACCTCCCCCAGGAATGCAGACCAATCTGTTCTGAATTAATACAACTCCAGGACAAATTAGCATTTTTTTTTCCTGCACAAGATTTCCTAGAAAGGGCATTGAGCTGTGTAGGATTTGGCAGTTTCTTGTGCAAAAGGACCAGCAAAGGAGAGGGGGGGGGAAATAAATGAGAAAAATTATAAGCTGGGAAATCTCAATGGTGCAGAGGGAAGTTGCAAGAAGGAGTTAGCATAAGAAGACCCGAAAATTACTGAGCAAATTTCCAAGCAATCTTCTTATCTGTAGCTTATGACCATAGAGGGCCCTTTCTTACCCTCAGTTTAATAATTATAGATTGGGAAGCAAGGTCAGGCACACAAACCTAAGATTAGCAGGTCACTTTCCCTTGATGCACCTCCAGTGCTCCCAGGGCTAAAAGAAACTGCTGCAGTAAAGGTGACAAATAACATACAAGATTTTAAGAAGTGTGGTGGGTGAATGTTCTATTGAATACCCCTGTTTTCCCACATCATTGTCTTTGTCAGTTTTTTTTTTTTTGCAAGCTTCCTCCACATGTGACATCCAGGTGTTTACCTCCAGTATGCTTAGCTCATTTACATTTTGCATTTTTAGGCATTTTATCTATTCAAAGTCTTTTCTAAATTTTGGTAGATATCAAACGCTTGTCTATACATTTCTACACTCTCAAATCCAAGGCTGTGCAAGGACAACATTTGTATTATAAAGCCGTTCTTTAAGAAATGGTAAAACGTATTTACTGGAAGAGCCAGAGAGGGCTGTATAGAATACTTAATTGAGTCTTTTCTTGGACACTTGCCACTCTCTAAATGACAAGCAGTAACTATTTTTATTATTTTATTATTTTCTTGTTTTGGAAAATAACATTAACTTTGTTGTTGTTTAGTCGTTAAGTCATGTCTAACTCTTTGTGACCCCATGGACCAGAGCACACCAAGCCCTCCCGTCTTCCACTACCTCCCAGAGTTGGGTCAAAATCATGTTGGTAGCTTCGATGACACTGTCCAACCATCTCGTCCTCTGTCGTCTCCTTCTCCTCTTGCCTTCACACTTTCCCAGCAGGGTCTTTTCCAGGGAGTCTTCTCTTCTCATGAGATGTCCAAAGTATTGGAGCCTCAGCTTCAGGATCTGTCCTTCCAGTGAGCTGGGAGAGGAGTACTATTACTGTACGGTGGATGTGAGTTGATTGTGTGCCATACATCTTGTTTGCTGCCACTGAAAGAACAGAAGCTGGATTTCAAGTTCACCTTGAAGTTTTTATCAGCAGTGCAGTAATGACTTTCTCATCACATTATGTGTAGAGTTCTGGATCTGTGATATATTTGTTGTTTATTGATACATTTAAATAGCAAACTCAATTGACTGTCACCTGCAAGGATTTTATGCCATCAATTGTGTAGATAATAAAACTTAAAAAAAAGAAAACGAAACACTCCCCATGTGTGATGTTGCTATTTTAACCTCTTGTCTCTTTCTTGAAATGTTGCCAGTTCCTGTTTCCTGGCCCTGCATCACCTAATTATTCATTATTCCTTCTCAGTTCAAGAGATGGAGTGGAAACATTTCTGCTAAACAAGGCTGCAAATAATGATGCTACTTACAAGGGTGAACTTTAATTTAAGCAAAATGTTGATATTCCTTTTTTTTTAATGAGTTATTAAGGAGTGAGCAGATGTTACAGTCACAGCTGAATATTTTCCTGATAGAATAATATGTGCCTATCTAAAGCTGATGCTTTTTGGGGGATGGAAGCTGCTACTTACTATGTCAGTACTGACTTCCATAGTGTGGTGGCTCAGTACCATCAATACAATTTAGTAAAATGAGTTTGTTGCAGAGATAGATTTGTCTTATACATTTACATATTTATATCATTTATGCCATGTTCTACAGCTAGAAAAGTTCTCATAGTGACTAATAGAAAAATAATAATGATAATGTCAACAAACAAGAAAATGCTTGCCTTCAGATTACCATCTTAAATATGCAATACAAAAGAAAAAAGGAAGAGAAGGCAAAAAGGAAAACAAGAAAACTGAAGCACAAGTTGTTTCGGGATTCCTCCACCTGATGGAGTGACTGATGGATGTCATGTGAAGAGACACATAACAAAATGGCTGGTTTCCCAGGAGGTCTGATGATGGCCCTTCTTTCCTCCTCTACCTTTTCCTCAGCATGATGGAATGCGCTAAGCATCACCACGGACAGTCAGATAGAACAATGGAGCACAGCACAGATGGAACTGATATCAGGGTACCATTACACCACCACCTAATTACAGTGATGAGGCACGTAAACTTCATTCAGTGATGAGATGACTAGGCTCAAATCTAACTTAAGGAGGAATAGGTTTCTAAAGCCTGGGAAGCAGAATCTCACAAAGGAAGGACATTTTGAAAAAGTTGAACTAGATTCGGTTATAACCCATGTTCTTTAAAATGTAAGCATGATCTTGATAGTTCTGTAAGATGAAGCACCTCTCTGTGCAGCCAGGGGTTCGGAAGTCAGTTCCCTACTGTGCCTTGTAACAAAAGCCACTCTGTGTAATCTTGGGCAACATGCTTCTCATCGTACTCTTAACGTGAAACCTTCCACAGCACAGTTCTCTAAAATTACTTCCCCTTACAGATCTCTTAGGCCAGCTTCCCATCATAAAACTGATTTTTCTATTTTGGATCATGAATCTTTCAACCTTTCCATTCTTACAATAATTATTCCTCCATCTTGTCATGAATCTGTCAAAGGGCCCACTGCCAACAAAATTGACTGTTCTAATTTATGTCTGCTTTCCTGTATCTATCAGACCTGTGCACTCAGAATAGTTATATATTTGGCTGATAACATTTTCTACTTTAAAGTTTTCTCTCTCACTGTATTATCAAATGTAACCTGAAAAGAGCTTAAACAATTATATTTTAACAAAGCATACCTTTATATCTGAAGATAAGTTTATTTTTAGAAATAGGACTAACATTATTTCCATCTCTTCATTTTTATGAAAGGACTTTGCTTAATAGTTTCTTGAACATCTCATATCTGAAAACATAAAAAAATTCACCTTCTTATGATTTCTTCATCTTTTTATTCCTATTCAGGCACTCACCTGATCATGCATAGGGCTTAGTGAAAATGTGAAAGCATACAAGTCCCATCCTAAATGTCATCAAACACCTAAAAGTATATTAGGCCTTCATATGTTGAACACAAAGGTTTGGAGAGCACCCCATATTCAACTGAATAACATTACAAAGCTTTCATGAATAGAAGCCCAGCCTCATCAGAGTTCCTGATCACAGCCAAATGCAGATACAGAGTATTAATCAGTTCCAACTTTTAGGTATAAGGGTACACTGGGCAGAAGGCCTGTGAACATCTTGACTGAGCTGGCCTACAGATATAAGGCCCATGGACTGGATTACTAACTGGTAAAATGGCTTGCCTGTGGAATGGCATTGAGGCATTTGGTCTGTTTCATAAACAGCTCAGTTGAATGTTTCCTATTTCCAGAAAGGGCTTGGGGAATGAAAGAAAAAAAAAGGAAGGTACATGGCTGCTATGGCAACAAGGCTCTAGCTGAGCTAGAAGACAATGGAAAAGTGTGGACCTGCTACAAAGTTGGATACGTTCAGTGGTTCTAGGCCCAGAATGTACCCTGATAAAATGTACTTTTTCTACCTGCTTGCCATCTACCAACACAGAACTGAATTTTAGGGGTGCAAGTAAGGAAGCCAACGAGAATGAAGGAAAATTAGGGGCATCAGTGGAACAAAAAGCAATAGCTGCTTGGGACAAGGAGACTCAAACTTAGTCACATTCATTCATACTTACATTCAGGCTCACATGCAGATGCTTCTCAGTTCACGATGGATTGATCAATCAATCGGGTGATCGGTTGGTCAGTTGGTCGGTTTATATACTGTCCCATTAGTAGTGCTGGAGCACTCTTCTGTGCAGTTTAGGGACTGTTAAAACAAACTACAGAGAACTAAATATAACATAAATAGCAAGAACATAGTCTAAAAACTTAAACAATGGTGCAACCAATTTTCAGAGTGAGGCAAGACTGGAGGTGAGACATTCAACCAGGGTTGACGTGAAAGACCTCCCTGAACAGAAGTGTTTTAAACTGCCTCCTAAATGAGCACAGGGAGGCAGGGCAGGTGTAGCTCCTCTGGGAGTTGATTCCATAATGGAGGTGCCACTGCCAAGAAGGCCCTACCTCTAGTAGATGACTTTCAAGCCTCTCTTGGGGTGGTTAAATGGAGAAGCCCGGCCTCAGAATGCCGACTCCACTGCCGAGTGCACTTCGGCTGTGTGGAGCTTCAGTGCCTCTCTCATGGTATTTGGGAATACCTGTAGTGTCATGGGGGCCCAATTCCCTTCCACAGAACCAGCTGGACCTTCCCTGCCTCTCTGTGCAGCCAACCACTCATAGTGTGAGCTGGGAGACACCCCATCCTGGCTCCGTGCTGAAGTGGTCAGATGCATGGGGAGGCAGGGAAGGACCAGCCAGGTTCCTGCTGGGATTGGTGCACCAACAATGACAAAGGACCCCAGCACTGCATGGAGCCCGGTGAGTGGCCTGGCCAGATCTGGGGGGAGGGAATAGGGGCTCCAGGGCACCTATGGTGCCACAGGTCATATTCGTATCCCTGAGATATGAATACAAAGTGTCTGTCTCTAATTCTGAGAGAAGTTTCCATTTCCACATTGAATTAGATTATTCCTTATTTTTTACACACACACTTTCACCATTTTATTTTACTTTTTCTCCCCTGATTTTTCCCAACTGGATTTTTCTTGATCAATTTTTCTGTACATTCCCTTGAATCTTCAGGAACCTGTTCCTTGAAATAGGTAGCTATCTGTCTTACTATCTGAACCTTTAGGCCAAACAGCTGAAATATATTGAGTTTCAGCTAGAGAGCTGGTGGAAGATTAAGGGCAAATATAGTGTTTTATAAAAAGCTAACTGTGTCTAATTTTGCATAACTGTAATTTCATCTGATACTTTAATACAGGTTTTACTTTGCATTTTTCACCATTGCATTGCACTGCATTAGAAATTCATTGATTTTCCTTTGATTTCTTTCATATTGTTTCTTCATTTCGTGTATCTTATTCCCTGTTTATCTGCAATGATTTAAATAAATCTTCACATTGATTGCACCTGTGGGGAGCTTCTGATCACCTCTGGTTACACCTTTCACCCACTGGGACTAGTAAAGGACCTCATTTTTCACAGAGTCCTATATATACTGTCATGCTTGGTGTGTAAAAGTCTAATATACATCCCAATATGTTGTGATATTTGAGAGTGGGAATTACATTCATGCTCACTACCCTATCCTCAGTTTTAGCTTTCAACAGATGCCTGAAAATAAGGCCTTTATGATTGCAATATCTGGTAAAACTTGGCTTGCTTATGAATATGGACAACTTCTGCATCAGCTAAGAGAGAACTTTTGTATTGTCTTACATTTCTTCAAGCATAATGCTTTCCAATTAAATTAGTTAATATTCACACTTTTTTGGTTTACTGTTACAAAGTTAGATTAATTAAATGACATACTGCATGGTTCTGGCTATCATTTGCGCTGCTAGTTTTTTAAAAAAATAAAACACTGTAAGTTATTCCACCTACTTTATGAAGACATTTGCAAATTTGGGCAAAATCATATTGAACTGAATTTTCATCCATCTCTACAGTTCGTTTCGTTCGTTTAGTCATTTAGTCATGTCCGACTCTTCGTGACCCCATGGACCAGAGCATGCCAGGCCCTCCTATCTTCTACTGCCTCCCGGAGTTGTGTCAAATTCATGTTGGTTGCTTCGCAGACACTGTCCAGCCATCTCATCCTCGGTCGTCCCCTTCTCCTCTTGCCATCACACTTTACCAACATCAGGGTCTTTTCCAGGGAGTCTTTTCTTCTCATTAGATGGCCAAAGTACTGGAGCCTCAGCTTCAGGATCTGTCCTTCTAGTGAGCACTCAGGGTTGATTTCCTTTAGAATTGATAGGTTTGTTCTCCTTGCAGTCCAGGGGATTCTCAAGAGTCTCCTCCAGCACCACAATTCAAAGGCATCAATTCTTCGGTGGTCTGCTTTCTTTATGGTCCAACTCTCACTTCCATACATCACGACAGGAAAAACCATAGCTTTGACTATTCGGACTTTTGTTGGCAAGGTGATGTCTCTGCTTTTTAAGATGCTGTCAAGATTTGTCATCGCTTTCCTCCCAAGAAGCAGGCGTCTTTTAATTTCGTGGCTGCTGTCTCCATCTGCAGTGATCATGGAGCCCAGGAAAATAAAATCTGTCACTGCCTCCATATCTTCCCCTTCTATTTCCCAGGAGGTGATGGGACCAGTGGCCATAATCTTAGTTTTTTTGATGTTGAGTTTCAGACCATTTTTTGCACTCTCCTCTTTCACCCTCATTACAAGGTTCTTTAATTCCTCCTCACTTTCTGCCAGCAGAGTGGTGTCATCTGCATATCGGAGGTTGTTGATATTTCTTCCGGCAATCTTAATTCCGTTTTGGGATTCCTCCAGTCCAGCCTTCCGCATGATGTATTCTGCATATAAGTTGAATAAGCTGGGGGACAAAATACAGCCTTGTCGTACTCCTTTCCCAATTTTGAACCAATCAGTTGTTCCATGTCCACTTCTAACTCTTGCTTCCTGTCCCACATATAGGTTTCTCAGTAGATAGATAAGGCGGTCAGGCACTCCCATTTCTTTAAGAACTTGCCATAGTTTGTTGTGGTCCACACAGTCAAAGGCTTTTGCATAATCAATGAAGCAGAAGTAGATATTTTTCTGGAACTCTCTGGCTTTCTCCATAATCCAGCGCAAGTTAGCAATTTGGTCTCGAGTGCCTCTGCCTCTTCGGAATCCAGCTTGTACTTCTGGGAGTTCTCGGTCCACATATTGCTGAAGCCTACCTTGGAGGATTTTGAGCATAACCTTGCTAGCATGTGAAATGAGTGCAATTGTGCAGTAGTTGGAGCATTCTTTGGCACTGTCTTTCTTTGGGATTGGGATGTAGACTGATCTTTTCCAATCCTCTGGCCACTGTTGGGTTTTCCAAACTTGCTGGCATATTGAATGTAGCACCTTAACAGCATCATCTTTCAAGATTTTAAATAGTTCAACTGGAATGCCATCACCTCCACTGGCCTTGTTGTTAGCCAGGCTTTCTAAGGCCCACTTGACTTCACTCTCCAGGATGTCTGGCTCAAGGTCAGCAACTACATTATCTGGGTTGTCCGGGATATCCACATCTTTCTGGTATAAGTCCTCTGTGTATTCTTGCCACCTCTCCTTGATGTCTTCTGCTTCTGTTAGGTCCCTCCCATTTTTGTCCTTTATCATGTCCATCTTTGCGCGAAATGTTCCTCTAATATCTCCAATTTTCCTGAACAGATCTCTGGTTTTTCCTTTTCTGTTATTTTCCTCTATTTCTTTGCATTGTTCATTTAAGAAGGCCCTCTTGTCTCTCCTTGCTATTCTTTGGAAGTCTGCATTCAACTTTCTGTAACTTTCCCTATCTCCCTTGCATTTGACAGTTGGAAATGGCCGCGCATTCAGGTGCTGCAGCTCAGTGCTCTTCGACTTGGCGTTCTTTATGGATTTTTTTGTATGTATTATCTGGTGTTGTGAATACCTCCGGCGGAGTGAATATACTCTACAGCAATTGTGAACTTATGAGGATTGGATTGCAATGTAAACAGGAGATAACAGCTAAGTTTATTTGGAAACATGGCATACCATCAGAGATTGCAAGGTCCCCCGGCTCTCTGTGGACTGTAATTCCGGCAAAAGCGAGAGTGAGAAGGAAAAGGAAACGTAAGGAGAGGAAGAAGAAAAGGGGCTGTAGGGCTGGTGTTTTGTATAGGCTGCAAAAACAGACAAAGTGACTACCACTCCCAAGTCTCTTTCTGACTAATGCCAGATCAGTGGCAAACAAGATGGATGACTTAAGGTTACAGGTCTCCTCAAGTAAGTTTGTGAAAAACTGTTGCGTGCTGTTAATCACTGAAACCTGGCTGAACCCCACTATTCCAAACACTGTTATTGATATGGAAGGTTTTTTATTACATCGTTTGGACAGAGACAGGAATGTGGGGAAGTGCAGAGGAGGAGGATTGTGCGTGTTTGTTAGAGAGAACTGGTGCACAAACTCAGAGATTATAACACGTCATAGCTCTTTGGAGCTGGAATATCTGTCTGGTAAATGCAGACCTTTTTACCTTCCACGGGAATTCAGCGTTGTTATTATTCTTGTTGTTTATATTCCGCCGGATGCAAATGCGGATTTGGCGCTGGGTCATCTGGGCGATGAAATTGGCAACTTGCAAAGTAAATTTCCGGATGCTGTATACATTATTGCAGGAGACTTCAATCATGTAGATCTACGTGCAGTCCTCCCCAAATTCCATCAACATGTAAGGTGTGCTACTAGGGGGCTGAACACCTTAGATAAGGTCTACACGAATATTGCAAATGGATACAGGATATTACAATTGCCACACTTGGGCCAGTCTGACCATATGTCCCTGTTTTTAGCTCCAGAGTATATTCCTCTGAGAAAACAGTCAGGGCCAGTAGTCAAGACAGTGAAAAGCTGGCTGGAGGGAGCAATCTAGCAGTTAAAGGACTGTTTTGAACAAACGAATTGGGAAGTTTTTGACCATCCTGATCTGGAAGAACATACAGCTGCAGTGTTAGGGTATATGGCACACTGTATTGACACGGTCACAGTGGATAAACGTATCCGGGTTTATCCCAATCCAAAACCTTGGATGACCGGGAAGGTTAGACATCTGTTGTATGCTAGAAATAAGGCTTTTAAGTCTGGGGATGATCTAGACTACAGTGCAGCAAGAACGAATTTGAGGAGAGGCATTAAGCAAGCTAAGGCCGAATACAAGAGGAGAATTGAAGACTGCTTTCTCAGCAATAACATGAGGCAAGTTTGGCAGGGGGTTCAACAACTAACAAACTACAAAGCAAAAAAGGTTTCCTCGGGCGGAGGTGTGGAGGTGGCTGAGGAGTTGAACGACTTTTTTGCTCGATTCGAGATCGATCAAACTGAAACTGTTCGTTTGCCATCATTTACTCAGCAGAGTCCCCCCTTCATTGTGAATGAGCAGGATGTGAGACAGACTATGAAAGTGGTTAACTCCAGAAAAGCAGCCGGACCCGACTTAATTCCTGGTCGGGTGGTAAAAGACTGTGCTGATCAGCTAGCCGGGATATGGACTGTAATTTTTAATCGATCCCTGACACTATGCGCAGTTCCCATCTGTCTCAAGGCTTCCGTCATCGTTCCACTGCCTAAAAAGTTGCCTACAAACAGTCCGAATGACTACAGGCCGGTGGCACTAACTTCAATCTTAATGAAGTGCTTTGAGCAGTTAGTTCGGAAATATATTATCTCCTGCCTTCCTGATCCCTTTGATGGGCTTCAGTTTGCTTATAAAGAAAATAGATCAACCGAGGATGCGATCAATACTGTGCTTTATATGGCTTTATCCCACTTGGAAACACAAGGGAATTATGTAAGAATGCTGTTCGCGGACTTTAGCTCTGCTTTTAACACCATTATACCCCACAGATTAATAGACAAACTTAAAGATCTTGATTTTCCAGATTCTATCTGTCTGTGGATTTTGGATTTTTTAACAAATCGTCCACAAAGGGTTAAACTGAATGACTACATCTCTACTGACAAGATACTCAGCACTGGCACTCCACAAGGCTGTGTCCTTAGTCCACTACTGTTCTCCATTTATTCATCGGATTGCACCAATAACCATCCCAGTAATAGGATTATCAAATTTGCAGACAATACTACACTAGTAGGACTTATCTCTGGGGATGATGAGTCTGCGTATCGGGACGAGGTATTACAGCTATCCCGCTGGTGCAAAAAAACACAATCTTTTATTTAACATCCAAAAAACCAAGGAATTCATAGTGGACTATAGGAAAAAAAGAGCAGACATTCAGCCACTGTATATAGATGGAGTTTGTGTGGAACAGGTGGTTGAATGTAAGTTTCTTGGGACTATCATAACAAATGACCTGACTTGGAGTGCAAACACCGCTGCGTTAATCAGGAAGGCACAACAACGGTTGTATTTTCTAAGGATTCTTAGAAAGCAACAATTGACTGAGAGTTTGTTAATCACCTTCTATCGGAGTTCGATTGAGAGCATATTATCCTACTGTCTCTGTGTATGGTTCACGAGCTGCACAGTGACAGAGAAAAAGGCAATTCAAAGGGTGATTAAGACGGCCCAAAACATCATTGGCTGTTCACTCCTCTCTTTGGAAGAATTGTATAAGAACAGATGTAAGAGGAAGATATCTAACATACTGAAAGACTCCTCTCATCCGGGATATCAGCTCTTTAAATTATTACCATCAGGAAGGAGATTCAGGGTATTGAAAGCAAGGACAAGCAGATTCAAGAACAGTTTTTACCCAAGTGCAGTATTGAGTTTAAATGCGGGGCCATAGGTTTTTGGTGGAATTTTAATGGCTGAGAGAAAACGGGGTATCTATATTAGGATGGTGAAAGTTGTGTATATTTTAACTTTTTTTTGTAGTGTTGTCCTGTTTTACCTTGGGGAAGAGCACCTCATTTCGTTGCACCTACTTGTGAGCGCAATGACAAATAAATTTCTTATGTCTTATGTCTTATTTTGCTTCCCTTCTCCTCTCTGCTATTTGTAAGGCCTCGTTGGACAGCCATTTTGCTTTCTTGCATTTCCTTTTCTTTGGGATGGTTTTTGTTGCTGCCTCCTGGACAATGTTACGGGCCTCTATCCAAAGTTCTTCAGGCACTCTGTCCAACAAATTGAGTTCCTTAAATCTGGTCTTTACTTCCACTGTGTACTCATAGGGGATTTGGTTTAGATTATACCTGAGTGGCCCAGTGGTTTTTCCTACTCTGTTCAGTCTAAGCTTGAATTTTGCTATGAGAAGCTGATGATCAGAGCCGCAGTCAGCTCCAGGTCTTGTTTTTGCTGACTGTATAGAGCTTCTCCATCTTTGGCTGCAGAGAATATAATCAATCTGATTTCGATATTGCCCATCTGGTGATTTCCATGTATAGAGTCGCCTCTTGTGTTGTTGGAAAAGAGTGTTTGTGATGACCAGGTTATTCTCTTGACAAAACTCTATTAGCCTTTGTCCTGCTTCGTTCTGAACTCCAAGGCCAAACTTCCCTGTTGTTCCTTTTATCTCTTGGCTCCCTACTTTAGCATTCCAGTCCCCTAGAATGAGAAGAACATCTTTCTTTGGTGTCAGTTCTAGAAGGTGTTGTAAATCTTCATAATACTGTTCAATTTCAGTCTCCTCAGCAGTGGTGGTTGGTGCATAAACTTGGATTATTGTGATGTTGAAAGGTCTGCTTTGGATTTGTATTGACATCATTCTATCATTTTTGAGATTGTATCCCATTACAGCTTTTCCCACTCTTTTGTTGACTATGAGGGCTACTCCATTCCTTCTACGGGATTCTTGCCCACAATAGTAGATATGATAATCATCTGAGCTGAATTCGCCCATTCCTGTCCATTTTAGTTCACTGATGCCCAGAATGTCGATGTTTATTCTTGCCATCTCCTGTTTGATCACCTCCAGCTTCCCAAGATTCATAGATCTTACATTCCAGGTTCCTATGCAGTATTTTTCTTTGCAGCATTGGATTTTCCTTTCACTTCCAGGTGCGTCCACAGCTGAGCGTCCTTTCGGCTTTGGCCCAACCACTTCATTAGCTCTGGAGCTACTTGTACTTGTCCTCCACTCATCCTCAGTAGCATGTTGGACGCCTTCCGACCTGAGGGTCCCATCTTCCAGCGTCATATCTTTTAGCCTTTTGTTTCTGATCATGGGGCATTCTTGGCAAAGATACTGGAGTGGCATTGCCAGTTCCTACTCCAGGTGGACTGCGTTTAGTTGGAACTCTCCACTATGTCCTGTCCGTCTTGGGTGTCCCTGCACGGCATAACCCATAGCTTTTCTGAGTTACTCAAGCCCCTTCACCACGACAAGGCAGCAATCCATGAAGGGGACAGCAATACAGTACTGGCAAAATTCAAGAGGTAGAATCGTATATGGCATGGACTGAATAATTCTGCTTACCACAGAGATGTTACAGCAGTGATTCCCAACTTTGGGTCCCCAGATGTTCTTGGACTATAAGTCCCAGAAATCTGTCTGGGAGTTTTAGTCCAAGAACATTTGAGGACCCAAGGTTAGGAACCATTGTGTTACAGGCTCATCTGGGGATGGGGGAAAGCAGTGACCCTAATTCAGGAACACACAAATTGTCAGATATGTAAGGCTTTAAAGTCAAAGTTTAAGAGCCAAGGACTCAGTGTTCTTTGTCTGATTGGATGGATCCACTAGCTGTGTTTTCTCTTGTAATCAAGTTCTTTTCATCATCTTATGAAGAAATGTGCAAATTTTGGAGTTTTTATCTGGTGTTTATCTGGTTCCTACAATAGCCTGCAAAGTAGGCTAGCTGTTATTTGTTTTGAAGGTAACTGTCAGACTCAATAGCTACAGGAGCCTGCTGAGAGCTCTCTGTTGACTCCTACTGTTTGATTGCTCATACAGAAACCTGCCAACAACTTGGATTCTTTTTACAATGGATAGGATCTAGAAAATATCATTGATATTTCCCTTCATTGTGATTGCTGAAGAATTTCCAGTGAATTTCAAAGAATTTCAATGAAAGTCCAGCTACACATTGCACTCACCACATGAGAGCAACCACTTGGAGGGGGGGTGTCTTCCTCTATGAATTTCAACCATTTTTTCCCCTTTTCTTCTTAATGGCAAATTGTCCTAGGAGTTGGGAGAGTGTACAAAGAAACAAAGCAAATGTATCTGCCAAGAAGAATGACAAAGGGGAGATGATGGATAGAGAAAGACAATAATGGAGAAAGGCAGCCAAAGCTCACTCCTTTCCTGTTTATGTGTGATATTCTAGCCTTTCAGCTTTCTTCATCTGTTGATGGATGAATTTTCAACAAGTAGACATATTACATTATATGTCTGTATGCTCTCACATGGCAAAGGTGATGTATGGCTAGATCTTCAAACTGATTGCCTTTGTTGGGAGTGTTCCACATCCCTAAATTGCTGGCAAAAGCAGATTTCACCTAAAATGAAACTGATACCAAATATGAGTTTGTTCACAGATAAAGTATCTGAGGAATTTAAACAAAAGTCAAGCAAGTTTTGGTAAAACTTTAAAGTTTTTGAGAGAGCAGCCTTATAGCCTTAATCTTACTATTGACAAAAATCTTATTGGTGTTCATGCAGGATTAGTGTAACCTGCTGCAGCTAATTGCAGCTAATCCATGAGTTACTAGGGTATGTCATGTATCTGGTCAAACACTCAACTGTGCAATCAAGATGTACATCAACACCGTGTCAATTCGACACAATGGGTTTCAGAAAATTGTGCAAAGTTTATGCAAATATCAAGAGGATTTTGGTCATTATTTATTTAATAACAGGGTGTCTTATAGCACCTTAATGATTAACAGGTTTTATCTGACATAAGCATTTGTGGACCGCTGTCCATTTCTTTGATGAGTGAAGAATAGCCATATGGACTACATGATGAAATAGATTAAAAGATGGTGCCAAATGAAATTTGCTAGCCCTCAGGTGTCACAAGACTCATAGTTATCTGGAAGTTCTCATGGCAACTGGACTTCTTTCTTGTTAGGTTGAATCATGTAGCTACTCATCCAAGTAGCTTCTTCAGTCTGAGGAGAATTGGTAGGAGATTCCTGATATATCCTCCACATTGGTTTAACTTCCCCCTGGTATGAGCAGGCCACTTCCCAGGGATGGATGACTTCCAGATAACCACATCTGGATGACTGAAAATATTCACTGTGACCCTTATTATTATTATTATTTATTTGATTTATACCCCGCATATCTGGACCGATGGACCACTCTACGTATAGAACAGTGCTATTCGCAAAAGCGGCCAGAAACATTCGGGCTAATTTTCTGAAAGCCATTGCAATCAATTGTGTGGGAGATTCTCAGATATGAGGGGTCTCTTATTATTTTATATGTCTATGGTTTTATCATGATTTTAATTGACCTTATCTGTATTTTAAACAGTTGTGATGGCTTTTAGCTAATACAATAAACTTGAACTGAACTGAACTGAAGATTACTAGTTGTTTTTGTTGAAATGGGCTAAACCCAACTATCAATTATATTATTAGTTACTATTATTTTTTGCTGTTATTTATTGTTATGTGTCATCAAGTCAAAACTGACTTATAGCAATTCTAATAGGGCTTTTAAGGTAAATGAAATATTTAAGGAGTGGCTTTACCAATTCCACACCCCCAGTGAGCTTCCATGGCTGATGGGGATTCAGACCTTCTGAGTTCTTGTCCCTCACTCTGTCCACCACACTACAATTTTGCTGTTATAAAAGTCTGTGATATTCATGAAGTCCCCAAAAAAAGTTAATGCTTAAAAAAAAGAAAGAAAGCACAGACAAAGCCATAAAGTTCAAAGCAACCAAGCACAAGCTAGTAGATTAAAAAATAAGTAATTTCATCTGACTTCTCAGCAGAGGCACAATCCATGATGTTTTCTGTAAACAAACACAATGAGAAATGCAGGCAAGGAATAATGATGAAGAATATCTTCATTTACTACTTCACTATTAGTATCATTTCACAAGGCATGCTCGAAAGTTTTAGGCATGGAATTATGTCCTCCAAAGCACCAACATCAGTTTTGTTTCACAATGAATATCATAGCCCATTTGATTTTTAATTTGGCCTTTTCTCTGCAATTGAAGAGCACCTATGAAGGTCTCATTTCCCCTCAAATCTGGTTGTCTTGACTCATCTAGAAAATGTTTTTCTTCTCAATGTCTCATAGGGACATGGCAAGTTCTTTCTCTCTCTCTAGTTCTTTGCAGTTTTCAAAATCTCACCATGCCAAGACTACTCCTTACTAAAACTCCCCTCAACATCAGAGAGATTTTCCAGCCTCTTGAAAGAAACAAGAGCCCACTTTTCCCTGCATTTCTTCACTGGAAGGGCATCAATGTTCCACTCAAACAACATTCCAGAAGGAACACTCCGAGAAAAAATTGAATTCCTCACATTTTAAAAAAATCTTCAAATAGTTATTCAATATTACAAAAGAGAAGCAGTTTCCAAAGTGAAGAGAAGTGGCTTTTTAAAGTGATGCTTAGATGCACATCCTGGTAAATTCCATATTGTTTAATGACCATTGTGGATAAAGGGAGTGGAATGTTGGCACTAATGAAAAAGTTATTGAATGTGGCACAAAAGCAGTTCTCATTTCTTGGTATGGCTTTGTGTAACTGCACAAAATTGGTTGTAGGTGCTTTTCCAAGCACACACAAATGAACAAGCAGGAAATGAGAAAGTGCTCACAAAGAAACAATCAATTCATTCAATGCTCCAAATGTTAATCCATGCAACCATGCAGCTTTAATTTCTGCACATCCCCAGAAAAATCAAGAAATTCTGTCTAATACTAAGAACAAATAAAGTTGTTATCTTGTAGCAAAGAGGGGGGGAAGCTTCCCTCAGTAGCATGAAAGGACAAATTTGGTCATGATTTACATCCTTAGCCTTACATGAGATATGTTAATTTGGATGCTTTTGAAGTCGTTTCCAAAATGACTTTTTGGATTATGTATTGTATTTAATTTTCAAGTATTAACGTAAAATGGAGTGACACGGTAAGTTGTAGTGTTCATTCTGGTAAAGTTAAAAATTATTTCCCAGTCATTCAAACCCTGGGACAAAATTCCTCTGGACATGAGTACAAATGTGTAAAATGGAACTTTCAGTTTTACAGTCAGATTCCTGTTCTACAAAACGAATAGAAAGCTAACTTCTACCGAGTTGGAAAATTTGTCTTTCTTGTTTAGTATCATCCATGGAGGAGTTGACTCAGCAAATCCCCAGAGATGCAATGGGTGTACTAAGCAACAGGATTTTGAACAATGTGTATATGCCAGGGAAGAAGGAGAAGAGCAACTTGCATCACCTTTATCAAGGATGGCTCTCTCACTAAGAGGACTAAGGCAACCTTCTTAAATGGCACATGCTAGCAGGAAGTAGCAACAAATCCCCAACTGTTATTTGTGAGCCTCCTGGTCATTTCCCTCTTTTGGGAGTGTTTTGATAGATTGAGAGCACACAGCTTGTCCTCATTTCCTAAACATGCCTGCTGCTGACAGATGTGGTGGAGGATGCTATCTCATTGCCAGTATATAAAATTCAGCTGACAATCTAGTCAGATTCTATAAATGGAACAAGGGAAGGGAAAGGGCTCCTGCTCTTCAAGCCAACCAGCAGAATGTCTTGGGGCAGTTCTCAGTACTTGGCAGGCCTTCTGTACACATGCCAAGGTAATATGCCATTAATTATTTTAATGCTGTAACTATTTTTTTTTGCTAATATGGATCACAATCAAACCCTATTCAATTGCTCTGTAGGTGTATGTGCACTTCCCCTGCCCTTCTCTATTCTCACATTAAATGTTCAAAAGCAAGGGTATGAAAAGGAAAAATCTGATATATCCGTGTAGAGTCTACATGTGAGTCAGTACTCACAGTTGCATTCCCCTTTTCAGAATGTCACTTTCACATGATTAGAGTAACGATCAAGTAGAGGAGCTGACAGTCTTCTCATCACACATGTTCTCCACATGCTTTCAGAATGACAGATTAGGACAACAACTGTATACATATACATTCCACTGTTCATATCTTTCAGCAGCAGATATACAGTATATCACGGGGTGAGGAACATACAGGTTGGCAAAATCAGGGAATAGATGTCATGGTGTGGTCCCATTCTAGCTTCCTCCACTCATTCAGTATACATGTGCAGAAAAATTTGATGCCAAGCAGGCGTGAAGAAAACATATTTCTTATATAAAATTGAATGAGTCAAATGGAAACTGTTCTTCCTCTTTTTCTCTTGCTCTTATGACAAGAAAGATTTGATGATGGATATTTAAAGGGAGAGGTTCTTTGTTGGTAAGAGTCCAAAGAATACACTTTTTGTGTGAAGATTTTACTACTAAATAGAGGTTATAACCCTCACATTTTACTATGAAGTGAACAGAAGAGTTTCCAGGTGCATGCATATGCTTGAATAGCTTAAGCGCTACAAATTGTAAAAAAGCTTTATATTAAGCAGAATTGCTGCCGCTCAAGATACCAACAGTGTGAAAGATTAAAAACACAAACGCTTGCCATCTTCCCTTGATTGCCCCCACTGGAAGATTGGACAAAACATAAATCCACATAATGAAGATGATGCTGTTTAACAACATATTTTTTGCCTGATCTGTGTATTTTGACATGTTCAGCTCCTAACTTTTAATGAAGGCTGGTCCAAGAACAGAAATACATTTCAAATGCATGCTTTCAAGCTGCTAGGCTGATATCTGTAACCAGTTCCATTCTACCATATAATTCTATAAAGCACAAACTAATATACAGGGTGAAATGGCTCATAGAGAAAGCAAAATCTGGAACAAGCCATTTCAACTCGACAGAGATGGGAAGAGGTTTAGAAATGGATATGAACCACCACCACCAAAAAAAAAAAAAAAAAAAAAAAGGGGAAGTGCATCAGAAATTATGGGTTTGTTGGTTCAGGTTGGTTTGTGTTTGTCAAAACTAACAAACCAATGAATGTTTTTAGTGATTTAATGCATTTCCTGGTCTGTTTGGCTCCCCAACCCCACAGCCTTCCATTCAGCCCCTTCCCACTGCTCCCATTATCTCCCTACCTTGTGCTGCCACCACCTCCTCTTCCTTCTCCTCTGCCATCTTAAGTTACAGTGGCCCAGCTTCCTTTTAGCTGTCAGGCATGGGCATGCGCAGAGATAGCATCCTGGTTTCTGTGGTGACAGGACCAGGTAGGGAGGCAATGGGGGCAGTAGGAAGGGGGCAAGGCAGGCTGTAGAGCCACATATAGATTATCAAGTGCTGCACAGCCCTGATCCAGTGCCATGCAGAAATGGATGGGGTCTTGCAATAAGGAAATTATTGTCAGCTTATTATAGTTTAGGTTTCAGGGCAAAGGATGCTGGGGGAAGAGGAAGTCACACATTGGGCCCATTGGGACAGCCAAAGTGAGTCAGAAAATGGATGGTCCTCCTTCCAACTCATGAGCTTTCTTGCAGCACTAACACTGCAAAGCCACCCATAAGTCCCAAGGGCATTATCATTAATTAACCATGTACCATCAAGTCAATTCTGGCTTGGCATGAGGTGGAACAGTTGGTAAAATGGTGTAGCGAGAATAACGTGCTTCTAAATACTTCAAAAACTAAGGCGCTTGTAATAGATTATAGGAAGAAGGGGATGTATATTCCACTATTATTCATCAGTGAAGATTAGGTAGAAAGGGTGAGGGTTTTTCATTTTTTGGGTGTCCATATTGAACATGACTTGGAGCGTAAATACCTCAAAGATACTGGAAAAAGCTCAACAGAGATTGTACTTTCTAAGGATGTTTAGGAAGAATAACATCACTCAGAGATTGTTGGTGTCCTTTTATCAATGCTCAATAGAAAGTGTATTGTCCTAGTGCATGTGCACATGGTACGCGGGTTGTACAGTGACCCAGAGAAAAATTGCTCCAGAGGGTGATTAATACAGCACAGAAGACTGTTGGATGTCCCCTCCCCATCTTGGAGGAACTGTACAGGTCCCACTGTCTTTAAAAAGCACAAAATATTTTTAAAGGACACCTCCCACCCTGGACACTCTTTGCTTGAACTACTGCTCTCAGGAAGACAATATTAAAACAGGGACAAATAGATTTTAAAACAGTTTTTATCCAAGGATGACAACTTTGCTAAATTCAGTTAAGATTTAATCTGACTTCTTGTAGAGTTGCATGTGAATGTGTTTTGTTGCCATTGTATTATGTTGGAATTTTGTAAGGAGTTTATATGGAGTTTTAGCTGAATGAGTGATGCACTCTTTGGATAGCACTCTGGTGATTTTGTTGCATATGCTATGACAATAAAGTGTTATTCTATTCTTATTCTTATGGTGACTCTTCTGGGTAAAGAATGCTCATGCATTTGCAGTTTTCTTCTGGACTGTGCAGCTTGCCCAAGGCTATATAAGGTGCCTCTTTTCAACTCATTCATCTTGGTGCAACATAGGAACTGGGTGAAAATACACGTTATGCAGTATTTGTGTGGAATGCCAGCACTAGTATAAATGATGGCAACCACTGCAATTTCTGGGTACATTTTGCCCAGCAATACTGGGCAATTTCCTGGCTTTTTGAATCATGGGTACAGAGGCATAGGTAAAGGTAAAGGTTCCCCTTGACAATTTTTTTTTGTCCAGTCGTGTTTGACTCTGGAGGGCGGTGCTCATCCCTGTTTCCAAGCCATAGAGCCAGCGTTTGTCCGAAGACAATCTTCCGTGGTCACATGGCCAGTGCGACTTAGACACGGAACACAGTTACCTTCCCACTGAGGTGGTTTCTATTTATCTACTTGCATTTGCATGCTTTCGAACCGCTAGGTTGGCGGGAGCTGGGACAAGCGACAGGCACTCACTCCGTCACGTGGATTCGATCTTACGACTTCTGGTCTTCTGACCCTGCAGCACAGGCTTCTGCGGTTTAGCCCGCAGCGCCACCACGTCCCCACAGAGACATAATACTCCACATTAATAAACTGGAGGTGTTTTGAAGAATTGCATTTACACAGGATTCATCTGGCATGGGTAGAATAAATACCAAGCTGCACAGGACTGATATAATTCTACACAGAATGGCAACTTTCCTATACATCATTCCATAGACAGGACAGTCAGCTCCATGGAATTTGACAGCTTCCTGCACAGTGGAATGAAACAGGAAATGGAGATGAGGAGTCTAGGATCTTCTTTTCACAGGAAGCATAGGAATCTTGCTAGTGAAGGGGAGGCCTCAGTGAGGAATCTCAGCACAGTTGAGTCCTGTGCCATGAAGATGCCATTCTGCACATGACTAAGGAAGCTAGACAGAAGACTTTATATATTAATTATATATATAAAGTTCTTTATATTCTAGGTGAAATTAGTGTCAGATTAACATATATATACAGTTTTATAATATATACAATTATACACACACATATACTGTGTATGTGTGTATGTATGTATGTATGTGTGTGTGTGTGTGTGTGTGTGTGTGTGTATAATTGTATATATATTTATAAAATTGTATATATATGTTAATCTGACACTAATTTCACCTAGAATATAAAGAAATTTGCCATATTTGATAAATAGTTAGGAAAAACAAGTATCCAGCAGTATTTAACCAATGGTTAGCCATTGAGGCTGCAGACAAAAGCAGCGTATTTGTGTTTGTGCAACCCTTAAGTGTTCACAATTCTCATATCTTATAGAACACCAAGAAAATAGACAGGGGGCATATGGTTATGTTTTACTAGGCAAGTGAAGGAGGCAAAAGTATAGAAACAATCCTGATGCTACACTGAGTACCATATGTAAGGTTCTTTGAATATGGAAAATAAAATACCAATGTATATGTAAAGTGTTATAACAAATAAATACTGCAAAATAATAATCACATGTCAGACAGTGCATACATGCCTGAAATGAACTCCATTTGTTTGAATAAACTCAAGCTGAGTGTAGCAGCTGATGCCATCATTACCCCCTGAAGCTCCTCCGAATGACTGCAGCATTATGTTATAATTAACGTATGCCACCATTGGTTTAGTTGTCTCAACTGAGAACTGTCAAGCAGCATTCCGAATATCAGGCAAATGATGAAACTGCTGCAGAGCCACACTTCGGCAGCACGGTTTGCCTTTGCCTTCCTCCCCGGATGAGGCGAGACCCCACAGTCTCATGTGAGTAACTCGAGGGAGAGGGGGAATGGTAGGTTATTTAAGGACTATTCCCCCCTCTCCTCTTCCTTTGTTGGCTACCCACCCACCCGCCCTATATTCTAGTGTGAGTTTAGCTGGTTGGCTTTGGGGCTGGATAGGAATTTTTGACCCTCCTCCTGATTGGCCTTTGGAGGCGGGGATTTTTTGCCTATCCCACACTGGAAGCGGTGTGTGGGCACTTTGGTGGCACTTTTCAGTCACACTGGCAGATAATGTGGACTAAATGAATATATTGGTGAGTCCCATAGCAATATCAGGTAATTATAGCTCATATGAACTCCCAGCACTGCAGATTGGATGATTAGAGTGCTTGTGGGAAAAGATGCACTGGGGACGTACCCGGACTAACAGTTAAAAAGCAGAGGGTGGCTTGAGGTCCGGGGGTGATCCCATTTTGGCTGAATGGGTTTATTGCAGTCTTCACAGCTATAAAAACTCAGGCCAGGGACTTGCCCAGTCGTTTGTTTGTTAAAGGGTCCATTCAGACCCATGTGTTCAAACCTGAACACATGTGTCCGCACTACAGCAGGACCCCCCTTTGCCAAATGATTGGCAACATTGATTGTTTTCAATAAAGTGTGGCTCATGTTTAATCCATAATTATGGTCTTGAGTATTTATTCCAGGGTAGGGGGGGCAAAGCATCATTGTCAGATACCTGTCATTGCAATATGTAGATATTTAATGGAAGAGAAGTACCATCATTAGTGGTGTCAGAAATGTTTGCAAGGTTCCGAGCTGAAGGAGAAAAACCTCACAGATTAGCCATCTCTGAATGAATTCAAAGCTGTGATGTTCAAGTTTAGGGCAAAACTTCGTATTTTATGTACTCAGTGCTCACCAGAAACCAATTGGAGAAATCCGAGATCCAAACAATTTTGGAATCTCTGTCCTAAAAGGGGGGAGGGTTTGTTTTAGTTTAGTGGTTTTTCATTCTTTATTGTAGTTGCTGGTTGTTCAATGTTTTTTTATTTTGTTTGTTTTGTAGTGCTTTTAAAAATAATAATAATAAAGAAATATTTTTTAAAAAAGCTGTGATGTTCAGGCAGAATACAAATGACACTATAGATTCAATTTAAAGTTGTTTTGTTTCAAACTGACACATGTCTAACTGGCCACTCTGATTTTCTAATGCCGAGTTCAGATTTTGGCTAGAATCCTATTGGTTAGTTATGCTGGGGTAAGTGTAATGGCATTAATTACAGCAGTGAATGACCACTAATTAAAGGGTTGTTGTTTATATCCCTCATTGTTCACCAACTTGTGCAACTGGCACACATGAAGGAAACAGAGATTTCATAACTAGAAACAATACATCCCTGTAATTTATGCCACTGTTCTTACACAAGCACAAATAACTTATCATGAAGATTGCTCTTTTATTGTTTTTAAGGAATGGCCCCTCACTTATTCTGTTCAGGGGTGTGTACTTCTCCATGGGAGAGTGTGTTTATAGATGCACATGTATTATCTGTGTCCCTGGATGTGCATACACCTGTTTACATACAAGTACATAGCCTTGTTAATGTACGGCATATTTTTTCTATTAAAGTTAATATGTTTTGGTGGGCTTTTGGAATATGTTTGTTTGCTTCTGTGGTGGGCACATGGGCTAGGGAATCTGACAAAAACACACATTTGAAATAACCTGAAATCAAACAAATATAAACATATTTTAGTGTACATTCCTAATAATAACAAGGATAAAGGTTTATCTATTGTTGTGGACAGCCTGATATTATTGTACAAAATATTATTCTGCACTGCATCAGTTCTGTCCTTGGAAGATCACAACAGTGGGAAAAAAGAGAATTTATATTAGACATGTTGGTTATCAACAAACTGAGTGTAATATATGAAAACACCACTTAATATAATGTGAAAAAATATACAGCCATTTGGAATAGTAAATATTTTCTAATGGACTAAGCAGGCTCTCATATAAAAATGGATAAGTCATGTATTTGAAGCTGGGAAAAAGTTAGATGTTTTTAGACATGACACACTTTTAATCCTTTCACTACTTCCTATGATTGTGTTGTCTGTGTTGACCTTGGAGAGCAGGAGATGCACAATAAATTCTGATTCATGAAAAATAAATGCCTTATGTCTTCAGGAATTTCACCAATGGAAGAAAATGTTCTGAAAGCATTTCAGCAATTCTGAAAGATTATTTCTTTCAGATCAACCCTTTAAGAATGAAGGCAAGCAATTTTTTATATGACCATACCAGGGGGCCAGAGTGAGAAGTCAGAGGAATAAAAGTTTATATATTTACTTTTCATAAGCCAGCTAGAAATCTCCGCTTGTACAGTATTACTGATTTTTAGTGGACTTTAGTTTCCAGCCTGGGTTCCCAACCTGCTTTGCTGCTCGTCGGTTACAGCTCAAGATGTCATGGACAACACTGGAATTACAGATAGCAATGGAATGCTTGGGTTACAGCCCAATGCCCAATGGTGGGCTTTGCTAAGTCTCATGCCCACCGTTGAGCCTATCAAGCTCAGCACACAGGCCTCTCTTGATGTCTTCCAAAAAGACATCCAAACCACCAGATGTACACCATCTGACCGAAAAAACTCAGGCCTATCCAAACAGATTCTCTGGTAACCAATCACCGATCCAAGGCCGCTGCAGACTGCCCTGCAGCCTTCCCGATTAACACGCCTGCGGCAGTGTTAATAGGTAAAAATTCTCTGGCTTCTCTCCAAGCCAACCAAGGGATGATCGTTGACCAAATGATGCTCATCGCCAGGTACGTGGCTTTTAGCCAGGTGAGATCATACAGCACATCCAGGATCAAGGCCTTTCCACAAAATGTGGAAATCAATTAATAACTTGATGCCTTATCAATTTATAATTAAACAGCTAAAACCAATTTATATACTAAATTAATGCAATACACTAAACAATAATTAATCAATTAAAATGCCACCTGATCATAAACCAGACTGCTTTGACAATATCAGCATATTCCTGATCTTTGCTTTGATGCTAGATTAGATACCTCAGTTTTAGGTTTCACCCATAACCAAACTTGTCAACACTACAATTTTAGGCAGAGATAATTCTGCTGGGGCCCTCCTCTAGGTTGTTCCTGTTGGAAAGTTTTGAATTGATCACTGTATAAAGGACAAACTATTCATTTGGAAGCTAATGATGGAAAGCAGTTGCAGTTTTTTAACTGGTTGCTAGGATGATTTCTCTGACCAGAAGCCCTGGAAAACTCTCATGCTGAGCTAGACACACTGAAAAATTAGAAATTAGACCTGAGTTGCATCCTAAGTTGCCAGTCCCACCACTATCCATGGTGTACACAGCAGTGATTTCATTACTTTAGGGCAGTTTTCGTCCTTTGCCATCAAGTACCATATTTTTTGCTCCATAAGACGCACCTCATTTTTAGGGGAGGAAAACAGGAAAAATATTCTGGAAATTTCAGCCTGCTGGACCTGCAGGGGTGGAGGTGGGGAGAGCCTCGGAAGAGTCCGAGAGTGCCTTCCAGGAACCTTCAGAGGCTTCCCCCACCCCCACCAGCTTCCGGGACCCTTCTGAGGCTTTCCAAGCCTCAGAAGGGTCCTGGAAGGTCACGATTTCACCCCCACTGGCCCCACAGGGGTGGGTGGGTGGAACCTTTGAAGGGTCCTGGAAGGCACTCTCAGACCTTTCTGAGGCTCCTCCCACCATCCCCCTGCTGGGTGCTGGGGAGCTCTGTTTTACAGTATTCGCTCCATAAGACACAGACACTTCCCCCACACACACTTTTTTTGGGGAAAAGTGTGACTTATAGAGTAAAAAATATGGTACTTAAGAAAAGCAAGAAAATAAGAAAAATATGAGCACAGTGAGTGCTTTTTAAAAGTAATTAATAACTTGGAGTAGCTTTGTTTCAGGTAACTTTGTATGTTCTCTTTATTTCACCCTTTAGCAATCAGTATGCAATTCTGCTCCACTCATCACAATACCTGCAGAATAAACAAAATCTTACTTCTTATTGCAGGCAAACAAATATGTTTCCTTATTGCTGGCTGGGTAGAGGACAGAACTGAAACTGAAAAGCAGAATCAAAGGGAGTCATTCAATCCTAGCTCATAATGCAAAGTTCCAATATTTAACTCTTCAAGGGCCATTTTACTATCCTTTTTCTTTTTTTCCAGGATCTTTTTCTTTTTTTTTTTTCAGGATCTCCTTAGTAATAATAATAATAATTGTGATAATGAGAAATCCATCCTCACTCAGAGAAGACTTTAATAAACAGAGTTTTGGGAGCTCTTGCACACAATTGCTAATCAGTAGGTGAACTGCTTTGTTTGTGGATCACAAACAATAAATAATAAGAACGGATATAAAAAAAGGCAAAGACAAGCTGATAATCACAAGTTGTTCATCACAAAAACTCTTTCCCAACAACACAAGAGGCGATTCTATACATGGACATCACCATATGGTCAATACCAAAATCAGATTGATTATATTATATTATATTCTCTGCAACCAAAGATAGAGAAGCTCTATACAGTTAGGAAAAAAAAGACCTGAAGCTAATTGTGGCTCTGATCATGAGCTTCTTATAGCAATGCTCGAGCTTAAACTGAAGAAAGTAGGAAAAACCACTGGGCTAGTCAGGTATAGTCTAAATCAAATCCCTTATGAATTCACAGTGGAAGTAATTGCAAGAAAAATTGCAAGAAAGCAAAGTGGCTGTCCAACAAGACTTTACAAATAGCAGAGAAGAGAAATGCAAGAGAGATAGGGAAGGTTACAGAAATTTGAATGCAAACTTCAAAAGAATAGCAAGGAGAGACAAGAGGACCTTCTTAAATGAACAGTGCAAAGAAATAGAGGAAAATAATAGAAAGGGTAAAACCAGAGATCTGTTCAAGAAAACTGGAGATGTTAAAGGAACATTTTGTGCAAAGATGAACATGATAAAGGACAGAAATGGTAGTGAACTCACAGAAGCAGAAGACATCAAGGAGTGGTGGCAAGAATACACAGAGGAATTATACCAGAAAGATCTGGTTGTCCCATACAACCCAGATAGTGTGTTTGCTGACCTTGAGCCAGACATCCTAGAGAGTGAAGTCAAGTGGGCCTTAGAAAGCATGGCTAACAACCATGTGGAGGTGATGGCATTCCACTCAAACTATTTAAAATCTTAAAAGATGATGCTGTTAAGGTGCTACACTCAATATGCCAGCAAGTTTGGAAAACTCAGCAGTGGCCAGAGGACTGGAAAAGATCAGTCTACATCCCAATCCCAAAGAAGGTCAGTGCCAAAGAATGCTCCAACTACTGTACAATTGCACTCATTTCACACGCTAGCAAGGTTATGCTCAAAATCCTGCAAAGTAGGCTTCAGCAATATGTAGACCGAGAACTCCCAGAAGTACAAGTTGGATTTTGAAGGGGTAGAGGAACTAGAGACCAAATTGCTAACATGCGCTGGATTATGGAGAAAGCCAGAGAGTTTCAGAAAAACATCTACTTCTGCTTCACTGACTACACAAAAACCTTTGACTGTGTGGACCACAGCAAACTATGGCAAGTTCTTAAATAAATGGAAGTGCCTGGTCACCTTATCTATCTCCTGAGAAATCTATATGTGGGACAGGAAGCAACAATTAGAACTGGATAAGGAACAACAGATTGGTTCAAAATTGGGAAAGGAATACGACAATGTTGTATATTGTCTCTCTGCTTATTTAACTTATATGTTGAATACATCATGCGAAAGGCTGGACTGGAGGAATCCCAAACCAGAATTAAGATTGTCAGAAGACATATCAATCACCTCAGATATGGAGACGACTCTGATGGCAAAACATGAAGAAGAATGAAAGAACCTATTAATGAGGGTGAAAGAGGAGAGTGCCAAAAATGGTCTGAAGTTCAACATCAAAAAAACTAAGATCATGGCCACTGGTCCCATCACCTCCTGGCAAATAGAAGGGGAAGATATGGAGGCAGTGACAGATTTTACTTTCTTGGGCTCCATGATCACTGCAGATGGTGACAGCAGCCACAAAATTAAAAGACTCCTGCTTCTTGGGAGGAAAGCGATGACAAACCTAGACAGCATCTTAAAAAGCAGAGACACCACCTTGCTGACAAAGGTCCGCAGAGTCAAAGCTATGGTTTTTCCAGTAGCAATGTATGGAAGTGAGAGCTGGACCATAAGGAAGGCTGACTGCCAAAGAATTGATGCTTTTGAATTGTAGTGTTGGAGGAGACTTTTGAAAGTCCCCCTGACTGCAAGGAGAACAAACCTATCCATTTTGAAGGAAATTAACCCTGAGTTCTCACTGGAAGGACAGATCCTGAAGCTGAGGCTCAAATACTTTGGCCATCTCATGAGAAGAGAAGACTCCCTGGAAAAGACCCTGATGTTGGGAAAGAGTGAAGGCAAGAGGAGAAGGGGACGACAAAGGATGAGATGGTTGGACAGTGTCATCAAAGCTACCAACATGAATTTGACCAAATTCCGGGAGGCAGTGAAAAACAGGTGGGGCTGGCGTGCTCTGGTTCATGGGGTCATGAAGAGTCAGACATGATTTAATGACTAAACAACAACAACAATATAAAAAACTATATCAAAGTTCATTGAATATAGTGGTGTTAATAAGGATGCAACGTTCAGCAGATAGAATGAAGGCATTAGTAAAACACAGAGTGATGTCCAAAAAATCTGTAGTGTATTATTCTGTTGGGGTTAAACAAATTGCTAGCATCTGAAAGGTTCCTAGCCTCAGAAGGAAGACAAAGAAAAAAACCCACTATATTAACTTTGATAGTATCCTTACTGACTCTAATTATTATCAAGTAGAGGAAGGGCGATAATCTGGTCAGAAATTTTCTCCCCTTCCCCAGAAGGGAAAGATTAACATAACATCTCCTTGTTGATTAGTGTGAGACCATACAGCAACTTAAGCTAAACATGAAAGTTCCAGCAAACTGGTGAAGATGTACGTAACGGATTAATATGTCTGCCTGGTTTCTGCTGGTAGGTGTGAACAGTCCACCCTATCTCCTTATAATATTATCCACTGATCCCCATTATATACCTTGCGTTATACACTGAAATTTTTACAAAGGGTCCTATACGGTTCTTAAATTGCACCTGTTCATAAACTAAACTCTCAGTCTTTAATGTATACTGCCATTGCCTGTCTTGTCATTACTAAAAAAATATGTTTTTCTGAGAAAGATGCAGGTTGTTGGGAAACATACCTCTAATCGTGGCTGTCCAACTTTTCCCTCACTCTCATTACAAGGCTATGCCCAAGAAGGCTATGATGATTCTGAACTCTTCTTTGAAACTTCAATGTGATTAATGTTTGCAACAGAAATAGAGTTGCTTGGATCCCAAAAAAGATTATACCCTATCAGTTCATTCTAAACAAATTTATTGAGAAGTCTTACTGAATTGAGTGAACTTGCTTCATAATAAGTATGGTTGTTCCTCGTCTCCCCAAGCTTTACTAGCAGAATAATCCACTGAGTAATGACAAGAAAATAGATGTTCTGTGCACTAGCCTGAACTAAAATAAAAGTGAATAGCTGTTTGCAAAGGGGGAATGAAAGATGTTGTCAAATGGATCAGAAACTAATAACATTTTGGCATTTCAGCAAGGATGACCTGAGATTATATAACTCCCTGTCATCTTCAAAAATAGTCTAACCCAAACACACAATGAAATTTAGCTTGTGAAGAGTTGAAAGAACTACGTCATGACATCTTTCTGTAACAGTTGAAATAAAGTTTCTCTGATTAGACTGTATAAATAATCATAAACTACATCATCCTACTCTGTAATCTGTTCAGTGTGCTAGGAAGGAAAGTTATGGTGTTAGAAGTATTCAAATCAGTACCATATAGCTAAAATTTTCAACATGACTTTTTCCTCTTTTTCTCCAAATTAGATGTCCCCCTCCCCACAGTTTACCTGTGTTCCCAAAAGCTTGTTAATACCACAGTTCTACATCCACTAACAGTAACTGGAGCAGCAAAGCAAACTCCACTGCCCAGAAATGGAGCTTACTTCTGCATAGGTATGTATAGGTTTGCAGACTAAACATTATGGCTTTGAACGCAAAAATATTCATTATCTTTTTCTCTGACAAACAGAATGTTTTGGCCATTTGAAAGCCTGCACAAAATAAGCTACAGTACATTAAGAACAATTCATCAGAATGCATGTGTGTATATGAGAAAGCAGGAAGGAGAAAGGGAGACAGAATAGACTGGGTTTGAAGATCTCCTTTGAGGGTCACTTTTTCTTCCAGGCTATGGTAATTACAAAATGGAAAACCTCTCCTGAAATTAGTGCTACATGGTATCAAGTATATGTACAGAAATGCATTTTAAATTGAAATTTTAAAAGGAAGTAAATTTATGTGAAACAAGGGAAAACTTCTGCACATGCTCAGAGATAGCTGCTCTCCACACCCATTTTTTAAAACAAAAGCAATTTCCTTACTCTAAGGAAAGGAATGCTGAAAAGGGTTTCCTCAATTTCGTCATTGCTGCTTTTATGTTATATGAATACTGTATCATATTAATTAGTATTTTAAAATTGCTCTTTGCTAATTCTAAGATTTTTACAGCATATCTGAATTTGTCAATATAATTGTTCCTGTTTTGCAGACAGATTATATCTTTGGCTATCAAGGCAGCAGATGCAACATTTATATTTGGTACTACCTAAGCCTAAAATTTGCTCATCTCGCTCATTTAAACCTCATGGGAAGCTGTATGACTCCAGCTATAATGGCTACTACAAACATTACTTATATGCCATGATTGTGTGTGTGTGTGGGGGGGGTTGGTTCCTTATGGACTGTGGCTGTGGTTAAGCTTTGGATGAAATGTGTTTTTGATTTATTTATTTTAAAATCAGAGCTCATTTTGAATTATTGGTGGGGTGGTTAATCTTAATATATTACTCTGAGATGCTTATCCTATTGAACAATTATTTAGTAAGTTGCAGTTATTACTGAATTATGTAAAAATGTTTTGTATTATGTAACTTTTTTTCTGATACTATCACAAATTGCTTTGTACTTTGGAAAACTGGCATTCAAAAACATGCTGCTAATAATAAAGTTGAGCATTGGCCCATGGAGGTAATTTAATGTGCTCCCGAGAGGATCCCAAACTTTGTGAAATCCCCATTGCCATGAAAATAATGCTGCTTCTTCTTCTTCTTCTTCTTCTTCTTCTTCTTCTTCTTCTTCTTCTTCTTCTTCTTCTTCTTCTTCTTCTTCTTCTTCTCCTCCTCCTCCTCCTCCTCCTCCTCCTCCTCCTCCTCCTCCTCCTCCTCCTCCTCCTTCTTGCCCCCCCATGCCCCGAAATGAAGATGCAAGACAACAATTGTTTGGATTTAAATATGGGCCACACTTTATTAAACCAATTCAAATTCAACCAATAAGCCAATTCCAAACTTGAGGGGGCCTGCAGTAGTCGGGGGAAATAACTGCATGGCATCCAATAACTCCTTATCAGTCAATGGGCGAGTCCCAGGCCCCAGGTTCCAGCTGTCTTAACGATCGGAGAAATCTGTCAGGCCTCAATTAAACACCCCGGACCTCGAGCCATCTGTATTTGATGACTATTGGTCCGAAAGTGGCCCAGAGCATCAGCCACCTCCGGCCCTGTAATCACACTATCCGCAGAGCCGTAAGGACTGAAGCCTGTTGGCTTTATCATAATTATAAAAGGGACACACTGAGACAACCAGTTATTCCCGCACTACCCGCCACAGCATGAGGACTAGCCTTGGCTATGTCCCATGTTCCCACCGAGCTGACCAAGCTCAGAAAGCAGGCCCCATTTATATCTTCCAGAAAAATGTCCAAACCTGCATCAGACAGGTGAACTCCATCGATCTCCAATATATCAAGAAATGAGTGCCTTTTCTGGCACTCTGGACCAGCCATTGCCAACCAAATGAACCACCAAAATGCCTGGAGGCATATATTCAAAGATGTCATCCTTCCAAGCTGTAACCAATGCATGCCAGGCATGCCATTCCAAGACACAATTGCATGGGCACCATAAGCAGATGGGTTTCAGCATAACCATGATAGGCAGGTGACGTCATCGCAGCCGTCACAAGCACCACCACCCCATTCTGGTTTCTTGTTGGGTCCCCCTATCTTGTTCTGCTGCTGTGGCCCCACTTTAAGGCAGTTGATTTTAGAGTGTTTTCCCCTCACGTGTAAGACAGTCATGGGCAAACCTGCATGGGGACCTTGCACAGGAACCTCTGCTATTGAATTCGTAGCAAGGCAGCCGGGGCCAACCCTCCCCCTGGCGGGTATTAGTGATCTCTGTAGATTTTATATTCAGATGCCCACTGTCAAATCTATCACCTAGATTGCATTTGGTGGGCGTCATGTGTTGCAGCCAAAGCCCAGGATGTGGCTCATCCCATCTCAGCTTGGGCCTGATTGTGCTCCTCATTCTAAACGTTTCATTGTAACGAAGCCACGCCAGGCTTTCAAATTCTGCATTTGCCCTACAAATTATATTGAAATACTGGAATAGCGCTGATGCCCTCCAGGGTTGGGTTTTAACCAGGACCCCTGCATATAGAGTGAACCCAGTAACCCAATTGGGCCAATTTCTATCAGGCCTCTTCCTCTTGTTTTTTTCTTTCAGTGTCTCGTCGCCTTTATCTATTTCTTGAAGCTCAACCTGCTGGTTCACCAACTCATAAATATCTATGTATTATCCCTTCCATATCCTCTCCTTCACTGCCGGGGTTAAATGATCTCCCAATGGTGTGCTATAATCTGTATACGGAAGTGCTGCTATTGGGACCGTGTTGTACCCAGTATCGGGTACTGAAGGGTGTTGCTTAGTTCCTGTGTCCTTACTTTCACTAGATGTTCCTGTTGTAGCAGGGTTTACATAGGGCATGCCCCATCCAAACCATTGCGGGCTTATTGGGGGCCAGAAACCACTGGGCCATGCCATGGGTGGTGTTGCACCAGTGTTGGGGGAAGCATATGGATGCTGCATGCCTACAGCCCATGGCCAGGTGGCAGCGTGACATTGTGTATTGTGCATAGCTGTGCACTCACCAAATGCAGCCTCTGATGTTCCTGGAGCCTCCGATGCCCCTTGTGAACTTGTACAGGGTTTGTCATAGGGCTCGTGCCCGTATGATGTTTCCTCTGCAGTATCTTGGCATCCCGCTGCTTCCATCCTTCTGCGCTTTCTCCCTCCTGGCCCCTGTTCTGCTTTCGCTGATCCTTCATCCATGGTTTGTCCTTCCATTTCGCGACCCTGCTCAGATTCAAGGGCATTGAAACATTTCATAAGATCCTGAGTCAGAGCCCTCATTTCCGTAACAGATCGGTGAAAGGTAACATCACATTGTGTAGGGGCCTGTCTGGCTAGCTTTTCGGCCTCCAAATTTGACAGTTTGGTTTGCAAGTCCCTAAGTATGGACCATGACTCCTCATCTGAGGATGACCTTGGAGGAGAAACCTGAGGCACAATCTTTTTCTTTGCCGGGGCTTTACCTTTTTTGTTCCTGCCTCCCTTCTTGGGTGGCATTTTAAATACTTCAAATCTGGGTGCCTCTCTATGCTATCCCTCCTGTTCAGCAAAGCCTAACAAGGCTTGTGCACGTCAGACCACAAGGGTTCCTGCCTCAACAGATGGCCACCTTGTGGACCTGTTGCTCCTCTTTCCTCTGTGTGTGTGTGTGTGTGTGTGTGTGTGTGTGTGTGTGTGTGTGTGTGTATACATATAAATATATATATTTATGAATTCATTTATTAATTATTATTTTCTGCTTCACTATTAAACTATTCCCTTATCCCTAATCCATCCCTAAGTGTTAATCTTGTTAATCAACTTGCCTCTAATGAATTTAAGATCACTTTATATAGTACCAGCCAATCAAATTAGAAACTAGGCAGCTGTAAATGGTATTACTCTCTCTCTATAAGCCTCTTTAATATCTATATATAGCCTTAAGATCCTAAATTTAATATCTGTCTGTTTAGTAAATCCTGTATTAATGCTTCCCCCTTAACAATTTCAGTTCCAAATCAATAGATTTAATGCTTAGACCTTTCCCCACCCTTTTTTAAAAAAAACACAATAAACCAACCAAATGGCGGGCGAGAACAGCAATAAGTAGGGAATTCCCCCACCTGTAAAATGACGCCCACTAACTAAAAAGCCTCTGCTTGTCAAGAATCTAAATTGAAAGTAATCCACATCCGGGAGCCTAAGGGACTTACAATCACTTAGAATCATGCCACAAACACCCACAACGCCACCAGACAATCCCCTTTAAGTTCCCAGGAATAAGGTAACCCCACGCTTTTCCTTTTCTTTTTTGCCCTTCTTTTTTTTATATATAAACTTTAAAACCAAGGGGGGGAGAAGGGAGATCTATATGGAATTGCTCTCCCAGTGCCTCCTTCTTGTCTTTGTTCTAATGGAGGGGGGTTAAGCTCTAGCCACCACCACCACCACGGGGGGCGTTCGCCCGATGACAGTGCCTTGCCAGACCTCCCTCCCCCTAGTCGCCCTGTACTATTAATCAAATTTCTTAATTAAAAAACCCACTACTCAAATTTCCTTTAGAAATTTAATCAAATAAGGCAATAAACCCTAGGAGGGAGCCCAAGGCTACCCTCCTCCAAAATGCAAAACAAGCTCTCCATTCAATTTGCTCCAGGTTTGATCGTCTCCATCCTCACTCCACACTGCCAAAAGCGAAAGAGATGTGATCAGAAGTGGGGAAATAAGGAGGGCTGAATGCGATGACTCACGCCCGTGGCAGCGCACCCCTGCCCGCCGTTTGTTCTCCCCTCAATCCTCCCTCTCTAAAGCCTCCCAAATGTTAGCGAAATTAATAAGAAACCCCCCCGATTGCCAATAAAAACCCAAGCAAGGAAGACTAGGAGGGAGCTCCGAGCTACCCTCCCTCAAACCGCTCCAGAAATCGCAAGCCAGCCAGCCAGCCAAATCCGTCTGTCAGTTCTCCTTGCCAAAAGCGAAAGAGGGCAAGCAACGGGCCAGCGCCTCCTTATATCGCCGCCGGCCCATGCCCCAAGTCACATGGCCCATTTCTTACCTCTTCTGGAGCCAGGGGGCAAACAAGCTGCGCAGATCAAGGGCACAACCGCACCCCTCCTGTGTGCGTAACCTCCTTCTTCTTCTTCTTCTTCTTCTTCTTCTTCTTCTTCTTCTTCTTCTTCTTCTTCTTCTTCTTTTTAAAATTATTTTCAATGGGGTAAGGTTTTGGGTAAGGTGATTTAGGGTTGGGGGTAGGTATGGATAAGGAAAGGGTAAAATTACAGAGAGTGGGGTAGTGCTTTTACATCAACTTATACCATTATAATAGAAAGAGAAAGAAAAAGAAAAACAACAAATTTTCCAGTATTACTATATTTACAAATCAATCTTTTCCCTATTTGGACCTTCATATCTTTCTTTCATCTAAGCTTTACAGGCTATCTTTCGAGTCTTAATTATGAAATTACTCCCTATATATCCACCAAACATAATAAAAGTCTCCTCCTGTGTTTTACGTTTCCAACACTATTTATAAATATTTTTTATATCTTTTTAAAAAATTTCTTAGCATTGTGTACCATCAGTAAATCATTTTCTTTAATAGTTATTGATTTTTGATCATTAATCTTCTACCATTTTATACCCATTATATCCTACAATATTTAACCATTTTATTCATTTAGTCCACTTTTATTGTTAAGGTTTTCTTTCCTCCTTCAGGATCCTCTTGCTTCTATAGTGCACTTTTCTAATAATGCTACTAAAATGTCTGCATTTCTGGTATAAGAAAAGATGGATCATAGGATGGAATGCACAAAAACACCTTGAACCGTAAAGGTTCTGTCTTTGAATTATATGCAAGGACACTTAAGACAGCCCAACAACTATACAGTTGTTTTGAAAGGAGTGCTTCTGGCCATTTATTGGAGGGTTGTGTATGTATGCTTGCCAATCCTTCCAGGGTATCTGGTAAGAGTAGGGAGAGGAGTTACAAGACAGAAGGTCTGAATAACCATGGCAGAGGGAAAAAGAAAGACCAGCAAGAAGGTGAAAGCATTAGGGAAGGAGAAAAAAGAAATAGCATTTGGTGGAGGAAGACAAAGGAATTTCTAGCCCAAGGCAAGGCTCGTGGAGGCTGAATATATCAAGACAAAGAAAGAGAAAGAAAAAGTTGAGGACTGGGGAGAGAAGAAAACACTGGATGCAAGAGGTAGGACTAATGCTTTCTTACCTGGACCCCACCAGTTCGAGGTTTGCTGGTTACACATGTACAATAGTGTTCTGCAAAAATCTTCCCATTTTTTTCTTGTCTTGTTTTCATTTTTGGTGGAGATATCAAATTGAAGCATCAAAAAGGGGAATTTTCCATGTTTATGTACTTTTGAGCTTAGCCATCTGGTGAGAACAACTGCATGCTGGGCTTTTTACCGGGTTCAACTGTTTCAGTCCACAAGCAGCAGATTCCTTAATTGTTGGAATGGTTGTGTTATGTTTTCAGCTAAAAATACCAGGCAGACTTTTGGAAATGTGATGATGGCCAAATTCATTATGGCTTGAAATCACTATTATTGCAGACATGAGGATTATTGCAGTAAATTAGAGATGGGCACGAAACAAACTACAAAGCAAAAAACCCCATGAATTGTGCAATTTTGTGGTTCATTTTGTGATGGCTTGGGAAAATGCACCTATCCAGAATAAAACAAAATACCAAACTGTTATCAGCATTGGCAATTTGTATGCTTTGTGGCTTGTGTGATTCTGGAGTGGCAGAATGGCCCTGCGTGAGCTACAGATGCCAAACTCACAGTGAGTCTTCAGTTGACTCTCCTCTCCAACTCCTTCAAATTTGGCAAAAATTGAATATGGGGTGTATGTTACAGCCCCACAGCAGCCCTCCCTGATTGCTCTTTAACCAGTACCTCTTCATCAGAAGATTTAACGAAGTTCATGGCTCATGGTTTATGAATAGTCACGAATCACCATAAGCCACCATTTTACCAGCTCAGGCTAATCTTTACAGGGGATACAAATGTCCTCAAAAGTCAAACTCTATTTAATTTAAATCATAGAATTTCAATAATATTAATAAAGAAAACAGGTTTTAAAACTCCAACATCCACTAGGAAGCATGTTAACTGTCTAAAATCATGTTAATAGAGGCTCAGACAAAATGTATGATTCAGATTATAAAAATATATGTACCATCATAGATACACAGCAGATACAAGAAGAAGAATGGAAGTCTAAGGAATGAGCTTGAACTCCTATAAACCAGTAGTAAAGCTGCAACAGAGCAAGCCACAAAGGAACTCAAAGGAACATGTTTTTGAAGATGTAAATAACAAGAGTATCAACAACAACTTCAATGTGTCAGAAGCATAGATGGACAGGAGTGGGACTCCTAGATGACAAAAAATTAAAAGATATTACTGGAGGCATTTAAAGACATGTTGCCAAGAGGTTGACTGAATTATTTCCATCAGTCTTCCTCAGTGCAGGATGGGTTGGAGAAAACACCGAACCAGAACTATTCTTTTCAAACAGAGCACCTGAAGCACATCAACATAAAGTGACAAAGAATGCAATATTTAGAACCAAAAACTTAACAAATCACCAGCACCAGCTGGCATTCCTCCACAAACTCTAATATGCTTATCTGCATAAAAAGGAGAAAAGAAGAAGAAAGGCGATCTGCTACAGCAGTATATTCCTTCATTGAATTAACTGGGCATACTTTAGGTTGCCATTAATGATGCACCAAACACTTCCAAGATGATAAAAGCTTGTCCTTCTGACATCTATGTCAAGTAAGTGGCAGAAATATAATTAAAGTTAGAGTTCTGAGGCATGTAAAAAATTAAAGCAAAACAAGATTTGCTAAAGAACAATTAGCATCGTGTCTACAAAGAAAAAGCTTGCCTCATCAATCTTACTGAATTGTTTGAGTGTGTCAACAATTATGTTAAAATGGTTCTTGAACAAAATTCTTGAACTTTTGGAACAGTTTTTTTTTTTTTTACTTCCAGTGGGTTTCCATGGCTGAGTGTGAACTTAACCACCACCACCACCCCGAGCCTCCTGAGTCATAGTCCATCACTTTATCTATTATACTACACTGGATACAAGACCTCAGAGAATCAGAAAAGGGTGAGATTTTGAGCCCTACAGGAGTCTTTCTCAGGCTTGACATTGCAGAGTTGTGGAGGAAGGGAAGAGAAAGTCCAAAATTAAACCATTTTCATATTTTAGTCTTAGTTTTTAGATTTTTGTCTAAGGACCACATGGCTTTTCTCTGTTTGATAAAAATTAGCCTGGTTTAGGAAAGAATAAAAGAACAGTTTTATATTATGTAAATAAATACATATATTATGGCTAAAACATGCTGAAAATATCTGAACATTTTGTTTATGAAGGTGTAGGATTAAATAGGGATTAAATGCTTGGAAATGGTAGCCTGAGGAAAATCTGTACAAAAATGTAGACGTAAAACAAAGCAATGTTCAGTTTTTCATGCACTCTCTTGGACAGTGATTTTGAGCACTTGTGAGATGTTTGGCAGTGACCTCCAAAGTGTGTTCAAAATATGATAGGCTGAATTCATTATATACATATATTTTAATGAAACCTAGAGGATCTGTCCTCTTTCATTTCTGCACTGCTGCCTTCTCACCTTGTAAAACCATCTTAATCTCTGGCCATCACCATATCTTGTGGAAATAATTATCTGCCTGAATGTTTTTGGAGGGTAAAAGAAACATTTAGCCTCGTCTGTCAAGGCAATTCTTGCATCATTAATATGTTACATTGGAATGTTAGTATCTTTTAGGTCTTGAGATACCAAAATGACAGTAGTCATTAAACAGGATGATAAATATTCTAACAGCAAAACTATCAAATTGATGAGGCATATTGTGACCTGCTGTCAGTACATTGTTGGAAGCTAATACAACATGCACAGCATTTTCCTGAAGTTATTGTAGGGGACGAGAAACTGAGTAATTTTCTCCATCCTCTTGCCCTTTCATATTTTTTTAAACATCTTTTAAAGGTAAGCACATCCCCAAGAGCATATCTGGCAAATTTCCCAGGAAGCACTTAAAATTTGAAGAAAGACTATTGGCTTAGGTATTCCCTCATTCAACCTGCATAGAGTGGGGAGCGGGAGGGTGAGGGAAATTATAATATGGTCCATTAAATTTAACAAAATTCTGGAAGTGCGCATAATGTTGTAGGGTCAGAAAAGGATGCAAAAAATGTCAACAGGGTGTTATTGTTTTTTAAGGAAAAAGCTACATGCAGCATGAATTCAGATCTAGACCAACTGGAAAATGCATCAAGAACCAATAATGAGATCATGTGTTAAACAGAAATGACACATAAAGTTTTTTCAAAGTACTATCAGGGTTGTAATGGGAGTGAGATACAGGGAATACACATTTCTGGGACTTGTTTCAGAACAGGTGTCTTTTCATGGAGCATGTGACAAAACTGCCAGCTCTGCAGATGGATGGGCCGATGAAGAGACCCTTTAGATTTCCATTTGGGTTGTGAAATGAATAAAGAACAAAGATGAAGTCCACAGAAAGAGGAACATAAAAGGTGGATATGTTACTTTTTCCTTTGGTGGAGTTCCTACTTCATTTTGCAGTAAAGAGGAAAGTGGGATGTCTTTCTGTCTGTTGCCCAGACAATAAATCCTGTATAAAGGCATGTCTATTAGAGCTTGATTACATTGAAAAAAAATTACCAATAAACCATTGCTCATGCTGGTCCTGAAAATGTGTATAGTAGACAGAGGCTATAGTTGTGGCTGTAGCTACAGGAGACTGACTAATAGAATCTAGCCTGCAAATAAGTGTTCTCTGTGCCAGGAGTCCTGAGTTTGGATGCTAGACACTGGCCATAGAGTTTCTGCATTCATAGTTAGCATATTCCCTGCCTGATATTTCAGTGAAATGGGGGGGGGGGGAGAGAAGGAGAGCAGAAGTAGAAAGAGAAGTAGTAGAAGAATTTTATCAAGAAGTACAGAATGTTATTTAAACAGCACCATTTCAAAAAAGAGAAAAAGAGGACTTTTTGATCAACTGCATGAAACTTGCTTCAAAAAAGTACTGAAAATTGTTTTATTTCCAGGCAACCTGGTGAAATGGCTGCAATGTCATTTTGGCATTTGTGTGAGATAGTTATATAAAATTGTTTTTGGGCCACTTGGAAAATTATCAGGCCTTAAGAACTTTAGGCAGCCTTTATGATACTGTTCTGAACTACTTGGAATCTAGACTTATAGATGAAATGACCTGGGTGCTCCTGTGGGTGAGTCCCAACCCCCTCAGATAATTACACTAGTTATCTACTCTGTGGAAATGGTGCAGTGGTAAATTAATGTCTCAAAATACCTACAGGTTGGAGAGGAAAAACAGGCCCTTTTCGTAAGCAAAATATGAATGTATGTACATACTATGAAGGTACTGTTATTGTGACACATAACACTCAAAATCACAATTCTGCATTCAAATTGCACTCTTCAACAATGTAAATCTTTTCTAATGTGAACCTTTGATGTCCCTTACCATTCTGTCTACTTCTGTGGATGATATTGGTTGCTAGATGGATATTTGTAAAACAGGATGGCAGCTTCAGTTCCTTTCTTTATGGTCTGCCAATAATTGCCAGCTGATGACAGTAATCTCAAAAATATTGTAGTAATGCCATTTTGTAGCTGGGGTACCTCAGTAATTTTTGTTTTCTCAAGGGCATGTGATAGTGAAACGTAAGAACCCCGTTTTATACTGTGATATCAATAATGCCAATGGTTCCTGCCCTTGTACAGGCCATCAGTCCACTTGTTTTTTTCTCTTTGTCTTCCCACTTCCAATCGTTTTATTCTCTTCTTTTTGAAAAGTGCTTGAAGAGAGTAATTCGAAGCATTGACATCACCCAGAACTGTCAGATCATCAACATCCATTTCCCTGAGATTTCAGGACCAACGACATAAGACCAGGAGACAGATCCTTGTCAGAGAGGTGGGGCAGGTGAGGTTTGAGAGAAGGAGTATTTCTCCTCTAAGAGAATGCTTCTCTGCATATACATGGAGGATAAAAAAAAAAAAAGGAGAGGACATCATTTCCAGTTCGTAGCATAGCATAGGCATCCTTCAGTCTCGAGAGACCATGGTAACATGCTCTGTATCGAGGAGTGTCCTCTCCAGAGCATGAAGCCTTGGTAAAGTAATATGGAGGCCAGTCCACTAATAGGTAAAACAGAAGAGAAGGAACACAGACTCCACAAAGCACATAAAATGGCTTTACACACACACACCCTTAATGTTATGCTACATTTTAGGGAAACTGATGTGAATCTTTCAGGGCAGAGTACCTATTTCTTATTTCTTGAATAAGACTCTTCAACTTTCACCTTAAAACAAATAAGATATTTTTTTATATATAAAAGGGAATAAATGGAATAAATATAGGAGAGGATGCTGGTGTTTCCAGGACTGCTTTTGGACCCTGGGTCCCGCACGTTATCCATTTAATCCCAAATCAATTTCTAGGCAGATTTTGGCCATCAATCTTTCACATTTGAAGTTAAGCTGAAAAACCATGAGTCCCAGAGATCTTTCATGCTCACTTTTCTATCCTTATCAGCCAGGTTTTTTTGCAGGACTGTAAAAAAGCATTAGCAAACAACAATAATGGTTCTGGTAAAAATGGGAGGGAAATGTTTCTGCTGCTACATTTTTGGGCAAAAGGAGAAGTATGAGCAAGCCAGCGAATATAAGCCTACCACAGATGCATAAGCTTATCAAAATTTATGTGAATGGAATGTTGAGATAATATTGTGTCAGAATTATAGACATCTTTAATTTAAGCTTTCTGAAATAATGATCACTCTTTATTAGAATACTTGTGTTGTGAAAAAACCATTTAGCCTGTTGAATCATCCTCCTGTACTTTCCTGACACAGAACCTTGGTTATTTATGTAACCCTGGAACAAAAATAATGTACAGTACAGTAGATTAACATTTCCCCATAGTCTGGAATGAGCAATCAAGCCAAGAGGGACAAAGTTCCTTGTCTGCTAGTGTACCACCACACAGATGTGGGCAGTTAATGATTCCAATTCTGTACATGCTACACAGAACTCAGTGAGAATTACATCTTATGAGACACATGTAAGATAGCATTCTGCACATGATCTTGACTGGTTTTTTGCTTTTCCACCCACTGCTCTCATGGCACAGTGGTTAAAAACTGCTATACTGCAGCCGAAACCATGCTCACAACCGGGAGTTCAATCCCAGGTAACCGGTTCAAGGTTGACTCAGCCTTCTATCCTTCTGAGGTCAATAAAATGAGTACACAGTTTGCTGCCAGGGGAGGGGCAATGTTTAGTCCGCATAATTAACTTGTAAACCACCCAGAGAGTGCTTGAAGCACTATGGGGTAGTATATAAGCAGCATGCTTTGCTTTTGCTCCGGGTCAGTGTCCAGCAACAGGCTGTGGCTCCACTGCTAAATAATGGCAGCTACTAATTGTGTTGTCAGCTTGTTATAATTATTGCTTGACACAAAAGTACACCAGAACACATCATGTGAACTGCTGACAGAGTGAATCCTTCAGGAAAATGAGACATCCTGCAGTGTTTATATGTGCTGCCTTGAACATATGCCAGAAGCTTGTCTGTTAATTGGAGAAATGAAAGCCCAGATGGCAGCAATGAGGAGGAACTGCAACAGAAATCTGGAAGGTTGCCCACAATGGTCTCATTCTGGAGCTCAATTGGAATTACCTTTGCCAGATGAAAGAAAGGCAAATCCCATGTGTGACTACACAAAACTGTGCCCCTATGTTCAACGGATTGGCTATAGGATATGATTAGTTGCATTCTCTTGTGTACATAATAGAGATTGGAAAGCTGCTTTTAAAATGGCCATTACTACAATGTCTCTGCCATTGTGGCCCTTGACTTTGTTGGCTGGCTGATATTGGAACCCTCAGTATAAAAAGAAGTAAATTTCAAGGTTCAGCAAATCTAGATATATATACATTTGCTGTATGTTAATTTCAGGAAACCTTGACTAAGAAATCTCATAGTCAGAGACTAGAACATACCAAGGACTATGTACATTCATTTCTTTCATTGTTGATAATTTAGTATTCTGGGCAGTGGTTATGTTTTATCTCCTCATGGTATGACCATAGAGGAAAAAAGTGCAGAGCCCAGTACTCTCCAATGCCAAATCCCTTTAGCTCTGGATAATAAAATAACATGGAAAGTGGAAACTCTTGGAACTGGCCTGTGGTGACAGCTGGCAGTTGCCGAAACCCACTTGCCTTATCATTTGCTCCTTTCTTAGCAGGGACCAGTATATATTTCATGGCTACCTTTGCAGATATAGTTCAAATGGTTAGGATTGAGAGGTGAGGTACAATTGTGCAGGAATACAAATCAAAGCAGATCTGACAGATGGTTGTTCAATTTTCTCTTGAATGCCTCCAGTGTTTAACCAGAAGAGTTCCAGCATTTTCCTGACAGGGGTGTTGCTTCATTAATTTAGAATATATGCAACAGCTGGGGGAACACCAGTGGGTATGAACATATGCAGATTGCTTCCTCCATGAGGCTTTGTGCTAGGAAGTAGCCTGTTCACAGTGAGCAGCTGGACAGGAGTCTCAGCAGAAACACAGCTCACTTGGTCCGTCTTCTGCTCCCAGTTAAAATCCATTGTGATTCTTAAATTATATTTAAAAAGTCTAATTTTTCATTTGTGCATACAAATTAGTCTTCCTCTTTAGTGATGTCTAAGTTGTCATCCTACCTCAGGTCCTGGTGTGGACAAGAGGAAAAAGAAAAATCTTCTGGCAGACATGATGAATAGAAGGTCATGAGTCCTTCTTCTCCAGCAAAAGCCTGCGAAGTCTTTACTAAGGGTACTGGCTGGATACTATATTAACAGAAGGAACACTGGCTGAATCTTTGGCTTGTACCGCATGGCTCATCTTGAATTCTTACAACTAATTATTCTCCCACTGGTTTTATTTTTACTTCTGCATCCATTTTTTCTTACCTTTTGCAAAAGCAAAATGTAAATAGCAACATAGCTATCACCATAATGGATGCCATTATAACTAACCATCAACTGGGAGCACATGGGTGGATAGGTCTCTTCCTCCTTTCAAATGTATTTTCTGTTTTACCAAGTCATTTCCACCCTAGCGTGGCTGAATGATCTTCAAACCAAGTAGCCATTTTCTCCCCATCTATAACACCACTTGTTCTTCAGTGTTCCAATCTGATAGGTTGATATTTTTGAACCTGTACCTTCCTTATTCAGATAAGTCTTCAGTACTTTTCAAAAACAGGTAGGAACATTTTACACAAATTTTGCCTTGGTTCTCTGAGTTCCTTGTGTTATCTCCTTTGGAGACCTCATTGATCCAAACATTTTAGTTAACCTCAGGACTCAGATTTTTCATCAGTACACACATTGGGGGTTGCCACCCCCTGTTCTGGATGAAAAGAATGAATGTGACAGAAGTTAACATTTTTGGAATACTCTCACATAGAGTCTCATGGCTACCTTTGGGGATGTTTTGTTTTTCTTGTTAAAACAGAGATACCTTATACCTTTTTTGAAACATCTGTGAAAGGATCTCACAGAGAACTGAAAACATAAAAATTAAAGGGAAAAAAAGCATGATTACAAAAAGTACATGCATTATACTGATTTTTAAAAAACCATACAGCACATTTCTAGCATATGCAATTCAGTTCTGTGGGTGGTGGAACGTCTGTTCTTTTATGTGGGTCATCTAGTCCATATTTTGCTTGTTGCTTTCTATGGAAAACAGCACCTGTCTGTTTCAGCAAGAGGCTTATCCCTTTGGATTTGCTACCCAAACCCTTCATCCTCTTTCATTATACCTGTCACACATGCCATATGACTTAATCAAAGGAAAGTACACAATATGTTTTGCTTTCCTAGTCCATGCTGTTTCCTTATTATTGCTGCACAAGAGTGCAGCAATGATCTTTTGCTAGCAAAGTAAATCAACATTCTATACAGCAATTCTAAAAATGGGGGCAGCACAAACCAGAAATTATAACTTTTAAATTGGGCTTCAGATCAGCAGATTAAACTGAGCTTCATAACACCCTTCAAGATGGTCTACAGAATGCCCTCTTGTGCTTACCACTATTCATAAAGAGACAACAAACAGGGGAAAAATCCCAGATGTTTACTCATTTTTCCATCAGTTGACCACTTCTCATGCAAACACAAAGCAATCATTGAGGCTGTTTTACAATAAGTGCTCTAGGTATCTATTGCTTGGAACCACAAATAAATCAAAATGCCTAGAAAAATTGTAGTGATCACAAGATGGTATCTGTCACATCCCCCTAGTGTCCCTTGTTTGTTCTCCCCAAACACAGGTCCACCCTCTGGATGCATTTCTTCTTTTGACGCTGCCACCAGTGGATCTAGTCCACGCTATACCAAATACATCTCAGACACATGCTGCCAATACAACAGGTTTATTGATCTTTTAGTTGATATGTAAATCACAGATGTAAATCACAGTTGTTGAGGATCATTAAATGGGATTGATTTGATTGCATGTCTGCTTGTATGAGCTTTTATTCACAATAACTACTTTAACAATATTATTTGACCATCGATCTCTTCTCTATTCATTTTAACTCTTTCCTATTCTCTATAACACTCCAACTTACCAATCTGTGTCTTACTTGTCTCAATTCAAAGTCCTAACCCTCTCACATCCATTCTCTATCTTCCCCTTTCTCTCTAACTCTCTCTGTCTACCTGTCCTGTCACCCTAACTCCGCCCCTCCTGTCCTATCATAGGCTCCTGCCCTTGAGCTCCATATGATGGACAGGAGTGACATGGGCTTTCCTCCACATACCTCCCCCTTGGAAAATTTGTTTCATGGAGTAAAAATTACAGTAGTTTACCCTTATGAACAACGTAGGAAACACCTAGCAATATTTCAAACAATTTTTCAATACGTTTTTCAGTTACACATTTAAATCACTTTTCTACTTACTCTTTTACACAGTATAGGCATGCATGTTATTGTTGATTACGAGTTTAAAAATATTAATCTTATCATTTTACAAATTTAAAATACATTAATCAGCATTTGCATTACTGACAATTTCTTTACAAAATACTGTTACTTTTATACTTTTATACTGTTACTGTAACATGGACCCTCAATTGTGGGGTGCCGCAGGGGTCAATCATCTCTCCAATGTTGTTTAACATCTACATGAGGCTGCTGGGTGGGGTCATCAGGGGATGTGGGGCATCGTGCCATCAGTATGCTGATGACACACAGCTCTACATCTCCTTTTCACCTACTTCAGTGGATGCCGTTCTGTCCCTTCAGCGCTGCCTGGAGACTGTACTGGAATGGATGCAGTTGAACAGGTTGAGGCTGAACCTGGACAAGACGGAGGTCTTGAGGGTGGGCGGTCCTCCTGTCAGTGCTCTGGGTGACTCCCTTTCTTTTGTGGGGATGACCCTCACCACAAAGAATGGGGTTCGCAGCTTGGGGATATATCTGGACCCGGCGCTTACCATGGAAACCCAGGTGGCATCCATGGTCCGTTCCACCTATTTTCATCTATGGTGGATTGCCCAGCTGTGACCATATCTTGACGGGGGGGCCCTCACTACTCTTGTCCATGTGCTCATAATCTCGAGGTTAGACCATTGTAATGCACTCTATGCGGGGCTACCTTTGAGATTGATGCAGAAACTTCAAATGGTGCAAAATGCGGCAGCCAGGCTTCTTAGTGGGGTGAGAAAATACCAGCATATCTACCCCACCCTGGTTGCTTTGCATTGGTTGCCCGTTCGTTTCCTCATTGATTTCAAAGTATTAATGATGATGTATAAAGCCCTAAACGGTTTGGGTCCTTGATATCTGGAAGATTGCCTTCTCCCACCCAGGTCTACCCGAATCACTCGACAAAGCCAGCAGGGACGGCTGAGGGGTCTTACGCTGAGAGAGGCTTGGAAGGAAAGAACAAGAAATCGGGCCTTCTTGGCAGTGGCCCCTCGGATGTGGAATACGCTCTGAATGGAAATCTGTCTGGCTCCCTCGCTGGGTGTTTTAAAAAGCCATTTAAAAACTTGGTTCTTTAGGCAGGCCTTCCCTCTATTCAATTAACTTAATTTTTGTTGCTGTTTCTTAACTATTCCCATCTTGATAATGTAAATATGTATATAGACACTGACTATTAGATTTTCTATGTATGTTATTTTATCCTGTTTTATCACTCATGTAAGCTGCCCCGAGTAGACTTTGTCTAGAGGGGCGGGGTATAAATTCAATAAACGTTAAAAAAAGTTTAAAAAAAGTTATCACTACTTACCATTAATACACCAAAAAATTTTACACTTTTAATTACTTCTTTTATTTTGGTGAGTTCCCCATGGGGTGCTTTTGTACAGTGTTGTGGCAACTTGGATCCTGAGATTCGCTTGCTGTGATGGGGCCTGACCTGGGCGCTGGCTGTCCATGATAAGGGAATGTTTTTAAAATGACACCTCCCCACAATCCCGATATTCTAACACAGCATTCTACTTCATGTTTAGTTTATTCTGTTGTTGGATTACTATTTGGCTGTCAACCTGTTCTCATTTGCCTCCAGTTGCCCCACTGCCCGCTACATTTTCTAGAACTAGAGTGTAGCCCCAGGGGCTATCTAAACAAAAGAAAAAGAACTGACGAACCAACAAATTGATTTGGGGTTCATCAGTTCACTGGGGGGAATTTATGGTTCATGGGTCATCAAAGTTGAGGACTCACAAATCAAGACAAACCACCATTTTGTCAGTTTGTCCCCACCTCTGCTTTAAAGGCTTCCTTGAAGAGTATGGTTTTAAGCAATTTTTTTGAACTCTGGAGGGAGGAAACTCTTTTATTATTAAAATCAACTCTCTTTTTATTTGGGTCTGTTGTTTTGTAATTACAGCCAAAATCCTCTTGCAAGAAAATCATGCATGCAAGAACATTTAAGTGATTTTTCTGTCATCAATTGCTGCCTCATGCATGAGCAGGTGTGTGACATTTTCCTTGATCTGAGGAAAAATGAGGAGCACAACGGATGCACAGCAGCAAAAGTAGGCTATCTTGTGCAGTTACCTACATATGATGCATGAACCCAAGAGGATTCTGCCCTGTATCCATATTCGGCTATCTTGTCAACATTTATTGGGTGATATACAAGACACACAAGAACAAAAATTAAAGCATGAGACTGCTAGTCCTGTAGATGTATTAGGGTATATGCTTGATCTTTCTTTTGCTGGCCAGGATTCAGGTGATTGAGGGGGGAAGGGTTTGAGAGAACTGGCATGGAAAGATTACCACCTAAGTGAGTTTTTATTTGCCTCTGTAAAGTGGGGAGCACTAAAATTATTTGCTTCATGCTAATGAGTCTGGAAGAATTCCAAAATGCTGTCAGGGATTTTCCTAGAGCTAATAATTAGAGAGGTGCATATGGAAAACTTTTGGTTTGATTCTTTTCTGGGAAGTGCCTTGTTCATATTTGCATCTTTAGGGTACTGGTCTTTTTGTTAAACATGAAAGGGACTGGTTCTTTCAGGTTCTTTGTTTTTGCTTCCCCCCCCTAAAGCCCTAAACAATGCTTCAAGTACAACACAAATCTAATTTAAGCCCTAAATAACCCTTAAAAACTACCTTTAAAAATAGGCAAGGTGTGCAACCCACAGAAAATTAACCAAATAACACACTTTTTAAAATAAAAATCAATCTATTAGGGAAAACACTCACACCCACACACTTACTTACTGGGGGGAAGAGCAAAATGAATATAAAAACAACAATAAAACACTGCCTTCTGTCCCCCCCACAATAAAACTGAAAAGGAGGCAAATGAAGATAATAATATAGTCAAAGCCTCCCCTCAACAAAAAGGACCAGAATTTGGGGAGATTTCTCTCTACCTTATAACTGATGACTTCTTTTCTTTTCCTTTAATCTACCGCCAGCACACAATAGGAGGTAAAAAATAATAATAATCCTGAAAAGGGAAGGGAAAGAAGGAGGGAAAAAAATAGAAGTCTCCAGGAAACCAGAGGAGGGAGGGATCCAAAACAATAATTGCAAGAAAGCATGCTGGTACCACAGACAGGGTGTTTGGTGGAAGCAACAACCACAACCTTAAGAAGTAGGAGTGGGGAGAATTTTTTTAAAAATCTAGAAAACCAGCAGACACAGAGAGGGCACAATCAAGATGGAAGGGGATACACAAGATAAAAATTTTTGTATCCAATGTGACTTGGATGGAACAGTGAGGGCTGATATGTGAAATTAATTGAGGCAGACGTGTCCATTTTTGATGGCTGATTTTCAATTTCCGTGGTTCAGGTACTTATTGCAGGAATGATCAGAGACATGGCCAACGAAGCCAGATACCGCCAAAGGCTGTGGTAGTAGTGGAACCCCACATGTGGATTCCCCCTACAGGATTGTGTGACTGCGCAGTTTCTTTTTTTGTGTGTGTGCTTTGATACAATCATTGCACATTGTACACTTCTGTGCTTTGGTTTCTTCTAATGGAAAATTGTACTGAACTGAGCATGTGCCACATCCATAAGTAATTTTAGATATTCTTCCAGAGAAAGAAAGAAAGAAAGAAAGAAAGAAAGAAAGAAAGAAAGAAAGAAAGAAAGAAAGAAAGAAAGAAAAGAAAAGAAAAGAAAAGAAAAGAAAAGAAAAGAAAAAAGATCTATCAGGAGGCAGGAAGAGGGGAATACAGAACCTTAATGATGTAGTGTGCAACATTTCATCCACACTGAGTAGTTAGGAGCTGGTCCTCCCACCAAGTTCATCTAAAGTCACTGAATAATTCAAACTAATGTTTGGTGTGCCTAAAAACACTTTAACCGTTCTAATATAAAAGCATTTCCTCTTACGATGTGGCTCAGACTAGACCACTCTCAGAAGGCCTTTTAAGATTGTTTAATATCATTTAATAATATTTTAAATATCTTTACTGCCTCTTAAAACATCTTTTGTTATTTTTAAAGCTTAATATTATTGTCATTTGAGCTTCTGTTCTCGCCATTTTTGATTATTTCTGTACCTCCTCAGCTTGGATTCCTATAATATTCTGAATGTGAACATTCAAAATCTCTGAGCATTAGACAGTTACAGACCCTCACATGACCTTACATAGGCTTGGAAATTCTTGCCTGGACTGGGCCATTTGTTTCCATCGCACCAGGGTCAATATTTTGGAGCTGTGCCAGATGTTATGCCTGAAGAAGGAGATAAGATCCCAGAAATATATAGAACCTGGAAGAGACTCGTTACAAAGGACTAGCTTGTGATCAATTACTTTTCCAATGGTGGAGTTACAGCTCCATTCATTTACAGGTGCACATTTATGAGGGATAAGTTCACTTCTTTTTCCAATGTAGCTGCAATGTTTTACTTACTTTCATATTTATGGGAGTGTGGACATGACAACGGGAGAAGAGTGTGGTTTGCACCATAAGCAGTGGCTTGCAAAATTCCAGTGAGAAAACAAACAAATCTAAAAGTAACCATTTCTGGTATTTTCAAGAAAAAAAGAAAATATGGAGTTCTTTTCTAAATATATACAACTTCATAACTATTCTTTTCTTTTGGGCCCTGGAACAATAACTATATTATACTTTTATTTACAGTATTTACAGTAACAGTAAATACATGGGAAACCTCTGAGGAGGAATAAGATAAACATGAAATATAATATAAAAATCAAATTCCCATCTCTGCAGAGGGAGTGAAGCTATTGGCAGTGAGATACTTCCTCTGTTTAAATGAATGTTTTTGTGATTTCGTTTTGCATGTGACTTTGCATTGTTTATGAGCCATGCACAACCTGAAATTGCAAAAAACCACCTTTAATGGATGTAGCTGTAGAAGGGGTAGCCATGTTAATCTGTGCAAGCATTATAGGTAAAAACAAAATAATAACATATATTAAAAATAAGAAAAAACAGCCTGTGCCACCATGTATATATATATACATGGAATATAATGGGAAGGGGAAACTGGGTTTTTAATTGCTGTTTATATATATATATATATATATATATATATATATATATATATATATATATATATATATATATATATATATATATATATATATATATATATATATATATATATATATATACATACACATATACATACACATATATATATATACATATATATATATATATACATATATATATATATACACATATATATATACATATATATATATATATATACATATATATATATATATACATATATATATATATATATATATATATATATATATATATATATATATATATATATATATATATATATATATATATATATATATATATATATATATATATATATATATATATATATATATATATATATATATATATATATATATATATATATATATATATATATATATATATATATATATATATATATATAAACAGCAATTAAAAACCCAGTTTCCCCTTGACCCAGTTGGCATTTTGAGGTTTTAATAGCCAGTCCTGCTTCCTGCAAGTGCTTTCACACAATTTCTAAGTGTTGCAGAGCATATGCAAGGTTGCAAATAAAATTCCAACAAGGAGGATCCCAAATTGTTCAACAGGAGAAAGAATAAAAAGCAACAAGATAAGGCAGGAAATACAGTTAAATGAAATATAGTCAAATGAACCTTTTCTCCCTCCCCCCCCAAAAAAAAAAGAAAGAAAAAGAAAAAGAGGGAAATAAGTTGAAGACAGAACAGACTCAGCAATACACAGTGAGAGAGAGAGAGAGAGAGAGAGAGAGAGAGAGAGAGAGAGAGAGAGAAGGAATTTTAAAAACTGTTATTCAAACAGAGTCAAGAAGAGGCAGCAGTCCACCCATGCAATGATCAACTCCAAATGGAGGTAGGGCAAGCCAAACTAAGAAGCTCAGTCAGCAGCAAAATCCCACAAAGACCCAGCATCATCAGCAAAGAGTTCCTACTGCCCTTTCAAAGTTTCAAAATTCCAAAATGCCAGGACATTTTGATTGGAAACTTCAGAGCCTTTGAAACATGACTTGCAACACTACTGGTCAGCGTAGCAAATGAGGTGATTTTGTATACCTAGTGCATGGCAAAAACATGAGTGGCAGCAGATTATCCGTATGCCTTTCATACTTTGCAAAGTATCATACATTTTTAAGAGGTTCTTTTTCAGAAAGCAACAGAAAAAAGACAAGAATGGATATGCGTGCCTGTTCCATAATGGTTTTAATTCATCTGAACCTGAATTTCCTATCTCTATGCAACAGTGGAGCAGCAGTGGGCAGTTAAGGTCTAACTATATGTGCATTGCTTTCTTTATCTTGAGATTTAACTTAAAATTTCAGAGCTGTAGCAATCATATCATGATTTCCAGGAGGAAATATATTCTCAGCATAAAGAAGAGAACCAAACAAGGCTAATTTCCCCCCTCATTTTGAGATCTGTTCTTATCATGTAAATTGCTGGGCACAATTATAGTGTGTACCCTGTAGAGGACACCCCACACCTTTCTTGGTCTCCATCTCATCCTTCCACCTCTAGCCCTAACATTTTAGGTACTATTGCTCTGAATTTCAGAACATAAGATGTTGTATTAGACTTACTTTCTTTATAGGAGTAATTAATGCAAGATGGTGGGAGTTGCAACTCAGAAACATCTGGAATGCCATGGGTTGTTTGCTCCTGTGCTTAAAAAAATGAGACTATGAGTTTTAGAAAGCAAAGAGACCTCTTAGTGTATACCCAAAGAGCAAAACTGGTGCACTCTGTTACCAAAGTAACACAAAGAAATGGCTGTATCACCCTTCTGATTACTGAAAAGTAATGCATTAAGATGTATGTAACACTGATTACTTCAGAGTAATTGGTTACTGATTACATTTTCCTCTGCACAGTAAAACTGTTCCCATGTGGGCTACCATAACGACCATGGTATGACTTCCAATCAAAACAAGAGTGGTAAGATTGCTAGGAAAAGTAATTCGAATTGCTCTCTCACCCGGAAAGTAGCCGGATCATTTCTGAGAACTGCATTTTTAAACTCTCTCGTTCACTGGTCTGAAGGCCTTTGAAAAATTTGCTTCATATTAATCTATCTCCATATTTTGCACTATCTTCTCTTATAGAAAAATAGCCATGTAAGAGGGGTGCATTCCATAATTCTCAGGACAAGCTGATAAAAAATATTTCTTAAAAAGATACACCTAAGGCCTCCAGAGTAAACTAGATTCATTTTCTGTCAAACAAAAATCTTTATTTTACAATTGTTCCTCAATTTTTTAAAGCTTTCCCACTTACTATGTTTTTAATTCTCTGACAAATGTTATGAGTGAATTTATCATCATGACTATGTTGTTTTTCTTTATCTTTATCTATTTTTATTATTTTTTTATTTGTGGTATGGTGGTAGAACTACAAAAGAGTCATAAGCACAAGATTGCCAGCAATTAATAAACTGTACGCATGACTAAAACTATTTTCTGACAGGTTTGTATGTGTTTGCTTGCTCATTTAAGAAACGAATCCATTTTGTCAATGTAAATGGCAAGGGAATATTGTTAATAGGTATGATGCCAGTCATATTGAAAGATGACCAGATGAACAAGTCCTTAATGATATGGCTGTTGTTATTTGGTCCTGTGACATGATTGCTTGAGTAGCATGACGGATTAAGCCAGATGTGGGAACTTGTGACTCATGATTCACTGTTGAATCGAACTTAAATCTTACCAGTTACTTGACTCAGACTCAACTTGTTGTTGTTGGGGTTTTGTTTGTTTGTTTGTTTTTTATGGAAGAATCAAGCTTGACTCTCAACATGGACTCATTTTTCTGAGTCGCCTTTTCAAGTCTTTGTAAGGGATGGGCCTCCCTACCTGCTCCTGCTGCCAGCATCCTCAGAGTCAGCACTGGCCTGGCTTCCCTTCAAGGAGCTGGCTGCTACCTCCACCCACACACATGCACAGAGGCAGGGGCCGGCTCCAGGAAGGGAAGTCAGCCCTTCTTGTGCCCACCCAGCTTCCCTTCCAAGCCTGCTGTCTCAGTGTATGTGCATGTGCCTCCTCGGCTTCCCTTCCAGGCCTGCTGTTTCTGTGCAGGGATGGGGTGGGGCAAGAGACTCAGACTGAAGGCTGGGGACTAGACATGGGGGTGTCATGTTCATCTAAAAATACGAAGCCTGCCAGCACAGTTGGTCAGCCTGATTACCACCCACCCAGAACCCACTGGACCGCTTACCACATGGTACAAGGTGCACATGGCAAGCAGCATCTTCTGCACCCCAATCATGGCAGTAGCCCGGCTGCCCGCAGTCCCACCTCCCTGCTCACCTGACCCCTCCACAGCTGAGCAGGGAGACTTGTCCTCCCATCCCCTTGCTGGAGTGGTCAGGCAAGCAGGGAAGAGGGACTATGGCAGCCGGGCTACTGCTGTGATGGGAGTGCAAGAGATTATGCCAGCCACGTGCACCTCGTGTTGCACAGTAAGTGGTCTGGTAGGTTCTGGAGGTGGGTGGTAATCGGGCTAGCCACCTGTGCCGGCAAGCTTCATATTAGTAGACTAATATGAAGCCCCCATGTCTACTTGGGACTCAGGACACAGAACCAAAGACTTGGACTTGGGATTTATACCTGAAGACTTGCCAACATCCTTGGATTTAGCACAACATGAGAGGGGGTTATTTTCAAAGGAAACGTTCAAAACTCTAAACTGGTCCAGGTGTCACCTAAGATTTCAGTGTGACAGTAAAGATTTTCTTGGATCTTAATGACATATTGAAAAGCTTGTTCTACTTGTTTATGATACCTTCCAACGCTTATTATACTTTCTTGTAATGTTTCCAGAATCTTCAGCTGAATCTGTATCAATTCCATGACGTTTTATCACTTACGCCTCTCCTATTTATGTATAATGTGACTCTAATTCACCCCTCCCAAAAATATATGTCTGTTTCTTCAGTGGCTTGGTAAGAATTTCACTTTTAAGATGCCTGATAAAGATCCCACATATTCCAACTTCATCTGATACTGTGATCTAAAAAGTAATTTGAAAGATGGACCAGAAAAAGGATTTGTTTTTGTTATGTTTAGTTGTTTTGGAACTGTGTGTTTAAAAACTTCTTATTGATTTTGTTGAGGGGAAGTCTATGCTGGTATTCAGCTGTTATTGCTTGCAGCACTGACTGGTGAGACTTGATATTTAAAAAACAAGATCTTTTGAAAAGAGTTACTGTAATCAGAGGGTGCAATGAAAACTGTTCCACTCTCAGTAGTCTGGCCACAATTTTCTTTACTCCAAATCATCTGGATGCATTGTTCCATGGTATAAAAAAGACCCAGAGAGTTCACTGAGGGTGGGAAAATGGTTGCCAATGCACCGGAAGGGGGGCAAGTTATGGTTAGTGCTGTTGCTCTTGCCTAGGCTATTATCCTCTTCCATACTGACATATCCAGACTTCTGATTACAGAAGTTGTTGTGGTAATTTGGTGTAGTCTCACTTGTACCTTGTCCTGTACCTTATTGTGTGACCCAGCCATGTGGCCCAGCATACAGTTGGCACCTCATCAGATTATTCTGACACCTTCTGCAACTGGAGTTCCATACACTTAAATATGCCAACCCAAACAAAAAAACAACTAAAAATGGAAAAGCACTGTTTCAACAATTAACACCCAGAGAGAGAGAGATGGGCAGTACAGTTAAGCCCTATCCCCACCTTCTTTCATCCTCATTCATCCTCTCTCTCTCTCTCTCTTTTTTTTTTTTTGCTACAGCAGATTTGCAATATGTGAAACAAACACATCCTTCAATGCAGAAACAACCAGGAGAAATCTTACCCCATTGTCACTAATGTCTGAATTCCTGCTCCAAGGAATATTGAGGGTAGCCCCATAGACAGAGTCATTGTTTTAATTTGTTTCTTCCTCATTCATTTAATTTGACTGTACTTTTAAAAGTATTATTATTTTATGTTATATGAATGGTCCAAAGAATTCTGGCAGCAAAACAGCTAACGTGACGCCAGTTCATACTGCATTGTTATACCCTGAGTGATCAATTGGTGAGTTTCTGATTTGCAACTACTAAAGTTTTTAAGTCTTCCATTTCCCAGAAGCCTCTGATTCACTTTCCTTGTCCTTGAAGATAAATGGGGATTTTACTCTAATCAAAAGAAATATATCATTGGTCTTTCTGCTGATCAGGAATCATGTCCTCCACTTTTCAGGCTGGTTGTCAGCTAATATTCTAGTGCAACATCTAATGTCCCTCAAGGGGCATTTTGCAGTAAGTGCTGAAGAAAAGAATGGTCTGGAGAGTAGAATGATATCTGGCCTGATAGACTCTTCTTCTAAAATGCTTTAAACTCTATATATTTAATTGATGAGCATTTCAGACAAAACCTTTTGCACTTCTGGATGGACAGATGATGTCAGAATGGATACTGCAATTTTTTGTTGATGTAAAATGTCTTTGTTAATGAGGCTTAATTGCAGGGATATTTATAAAGAGGGGCAAAACGTGCAAAAACACATTCATACATAGATAACCTGTCTTTCTCAATATATCGCTATACTGGTATAGGGATATAGTGTATCCCTATATTAGAGATATAGTATTTAGAAATATATATAAAAAATAATGCTAGACTGGGAAGGTATCTAACATTATTTGTTATATAATCATATTTTGGATAAAATGAAGCTGATCTGAATTACAACTCCTATATAACATTTCTTGTACTTAAACATATAAGAAAGGCAGTATTGTTTTCAAGGATTTCCTATCAGCTGCTTAAGGTCTAGTTTTCAAATGTTTTCCATGTGCAATGGATTAGTAAAGGAATGAAATATTACTATACACATACAATAACATGGGAAGCAGTTAAACAGTACACAGTAGTGATGGCTTATATGTGAGATACTATGGCCATTAAGAAGAACAGAAAAGGATTAAAAACTGTGCAAAGTTGAACTTCCTGGTTTCATACTTGTTGTGAAGGGAAGGAGCCAAGACTTAGTGGTGCTTCCTATGCAAAATTGATGAGGTAGATCTAGAAAAGGCTGTGTTTGAAATGCTGGCAGAGCCTGCTTACAGCCATTTTGTTTTGTTTGTTTTGTTTTTAAAGGAGCAAGTGGGGAAAGGGTTCCATAAGCTTCAGGACTAAGGGGATGGCAAAAACCCCCCCCATTGGACTCAGCTCTTGGGTTGAAGCAGTTGGGGACAAGGCAACCTCCCCATTAAAGGCAGTTGGGGGACAGAGTTATGCCCCCCATACACATGGTTAATTATGTGTTTGTGTGTTTGTTGAGGTGTATTTAAATGCACATCATCATCATCATCATCATCATCATCAAGTTCAAATTAAAATTAAATAAGATTATAACAACAGGAATAGTTGTATTGGAGCAACTACCAGTTGTTGGTTAACTAATCCTGAGGGCTTGTATTATTATTGCTGTTGCTGTTGCTATTATTATTATTATTATTATTATTATTATTATTATTATTATTATTATTATTATTATTATTATTATTATTATTATTATTATTAACTAATTAATAGCTAAATAAATAGGCAAACAAGATAGGGTGTTTTTTACAATTAGAGCACATTAGTAAGGGTTGGTTGCGTGGCTAGCGGATAGATTATTTAATAAGAGCTTTTGTTCAAAGGCAAACAGCCTGCAAAACACAGGGCTCCCAGGGTATCCCCTCCAGTTGTATCACCATCATCAGACGAGGTGGGGGGGCTGTGTGGGAGGAAATACAGGCTAAAATAGCAGCATTGGAGCAGTGGAAGGCTAGCCAAGCATGTAAGGGGGTTAAGGACAATCAGCCTAGGCACTCAGCAAGGGAGTCCAAGGCACACAAGGGTGCTAAACTGAAAGCCCTTGTTGATAATCTTTTGTCCCATTTTGCTGCTTTAGAGGCTAGTGTGCAAGGTGAATTGGGAGTTGCAGATTCATCAAGGGAACACCAGACAGCAGGATTGATTGACCAGGTCAAGAGCAGAGCAGAACGTGCACGTACATGCCTGGGCAGTAAAGGGGTCCAGAGGCAGCAAGTGGTCGAGGACAGCAGGTTGGATGGTGAAAGGCCTTCAACCAGCTGGGATGCAGCCGCTACTCAAATGTCAGGCAAGCTCTCTGTTGCACTGGACATTAGTGGACCCCAGCCGATGTGGCCATGGGGGTTAGGAACACAAGTGCAAGAGCAGTTGACCATGGACATGCAGGGCTGGCTGGCAAGTCAGGTGCCTTTGTGTTCACCCACTAGTGCCTGGTGGGCCCCTTATCCCCCAACACCTCTCTCCACCCCTACAGGAACATCAGTGGGAGTTAGGTTTTGGCTGTACCTTTCTGTACCTGACACTGGATATAATTCCGTTCCCCTCATGACTCTGCTTTTCAGAGACTATGATCTCTCTATGGGTGATCACTTGACACCAGTTATAAAGGAATGTGTATAGAAGGATGATGCGTAGATCTATTCGAATTACTAAATAGAAATATGGACACTAAGGAGTGAGAGAAGCAGGATGAGGTAGAGAAAGAGAGGAGATATCACAAAAGTCAGAGCACACCTAGGCCAATTAGTTGCTTGGATTTTTGATTTATGCAGGTATAATTGTCAAGGCACAACCTTAGCATGCACTGTCTTTATTTCAGCCTATGTGGACTTCTCGGGTCATTCATGGCTGACCTATTATCACAATTTGCACATGAGAGCATCAATACATGTGAACATGCATTGGGATGAACCTCACCCAGGCTTATGGCTTCAAACCAGGACACCTATCTGGCCACTGCAGGGTGAGAGGATCGACAGTGGCCACCTTATCAGGAAGAACAGGGCAGGATAACAGTTCCCATGCTGGAGTGAGGCAGGTGGTTCAACCCCGCCTGCTCTGCTGGGACTTCAGTACATGGGGTTCCTATCCCAGGAAACCATGCTGATACAGGCAGTGTGTGCCACCCGTGGTGGAGCCCACTCCAGTTCAAAATGTTTTAAAGGGAGGTCACCAAAAGTGGTCAGCAAGGAACAAGGCAGTAACAGGAAGCCTGATGGAATGGCTGGTGTGACAAAAAGGGCCCAGCCCTATTAAATTGGAGGTGCTTACAGTTTTGTTGGCTAACCACCCTTTAAAGAAAGTGGCAGCATATTTGCTTGATGGGTTTCAGGTTTTCGTGTCCCACTTTTGGGGAGATGCAAGGCAACGTTTGCCAAAAATTAGAATTCTGTTCAAGGTATGGAGGAAATAGACAAAAAATGAGAAGGAGGTCTGAGAGGGCAGAGTGTTAGGTCAGTTTATTCAGCCACAGGTTCCACATCTCTGGATGTCTCCTTTGGGGATTGTACCTAAAAAGGCCCCAGGTGAATTTAGTCTCATAAATCACCTCTCTTACTCAAAAGGTGACTCTGTCAATGATGGCATACCACAGGAGCTTTGCACTGAGCATTTTACGTCGTTTGATGATGCAGTGTGCATGATTAGGGCATGTGGCACAGGGGCAGAGATGGCCAAGGCTGATGTAAAATCAGCTTTTCATCTGCTGCCAGTTCACTCAGAGGATCTTGAGTTGTTAGGTTTTTCCTTGGAGGGTGCCTTTTACATGGTTAAAGCATTACCCATGGGTTGCTCAGTATCCTGTGCAGAGTTTGAGTGCTTTAGCTCCTTTTTGGAATGGAAACTTAGATGTAGGGTAGGGCTGCATATCATGGCCCATTATTCAGATGATTTTTTTGTGGTGCAAAGGATTCTGGGAATTGTAGGCATTTGACGGGAGACTTGAGAAATTGGCTCAGGAGATCGGGCTTCCTTTGGATGGGGAGAAACGGAAGGGCCAACACCTAACATCAAATTCTTGTGTTTAGAGTTGGATACCTGCCACCAATACTGCAAACTTCCTGACAAAAAGTTGGTTGACTTGTGGGCCAGATGGGGCATCTATTGAGGCAGAAGAAAGCCACCCTAAGAGAGTTACAGGAGACAGTGGGCCATTTGAATTTAGCTTGTAGGATAGTTGCCCCAGGTAGGGCCTTTTTGTGTAGACCCTGTGCAGCCATGAAGGGTCTCCTCAAACTGTTCCATAGAACTAGGATTACAGCAGGCATGAGACAAGATCTAAAAATGTAGCAACAATTTTTGGATAATATTAATGGAGTTTTGGGGTTGCTGGTGTGCAGGAATTTGGCCTGAGGAGTGGCAAAGGTCAAGCCCGACCAGCCCAACTTGGTTTTGGGCTGAGGAATGAACCAATTCAGTAGTCAGATTCTGGTGCAATAATATGGCAGTGGTGCATGTCATCCAGATCTGAATGAGTCATGAGGCTTGTGAGGGTGCGTGTATTACACACCTTACAATTTAATATAGTATTTCATGCAAGGCACATCCCTGGCATAGACAACAATATAGCTGACTCCCTGTCCCGTCAACAGAGGGAGCTATTCAGGGCGTTGGCTTCAGGAGCTTGCAGGTGCGCAGAAGTCCTCCCACAAGAGATATGGCAGATTGGAGGCACTATGAGCAATAGGGCTGGCTCTTGCCCCAAGTACTCGGCAGGGTTACTTTGCAATTACAAAGAGTTTAGACAATTTAGAGTTCATGAGCAGTTGGAACAGGTGTGGCATTTTTCTTTTTTGAAAGGGCATGGGACCTAGCTTTCTTCAGGGCAAGTTATCAGCATTGGCATTCCAGGCTAAGGCCCTTGGAGTAGCTGATTCCACAGGGGACTTTAGAATTTGTAAGACTGAAGGACGGAATAAGGAAAGAATTAGAATGCCCGATGATAGGTCCCCCTTTTCTCCAGCCATACTGATGAGGTTTGGTTAATCATTGGGCAGCATTTGTAGTGATAGTTATGAGTCTTCCCTCTTTCAGGCAGCAATATTTTTGACATTTTTGAAACATTTTGTAATAGATTGTGGCAGCTGGCAAGCATGACACATCACAAATGGCATTATAACTTGCAGATGTCACAGTGGGCAAAAGCAGGTTACAACTGAATATCCGGAGATCTAAAACAGATCAATTAGGGAAAGGGGCCTTTATCTCACTAGGGACTTGCTCCATTTTAGAAATATGCCCAGTTAGGGCACTAGAGGATTACCTTAAGAAAAGGCGGGAAGATCAGGGCTAATTATTTTGTCATAGTCACAGCACCAAACTGAAAAAATACTGATTTTGGAAGGTAACTTGAGCTGCTTTGGAACAAGTGGGCTTGGTAGGATGACACTTTGGAACCCACTCATTTCACATTGGGGCAGCATCTACTGCCACTCTGCTAGGGTATGGCCCAGAGGAGATCAGGAAGGCGGGGATATGGTCCTCCTATAGATACAAACTTTATGTGGAGGACCTGCCACAGCTGTAGGCTGCCGCTGGGCTCTTTGTCTCTTTCTTTCAGATGCAGAGCAACCCAAACAGCAATTGAGGATCCTGTTGCTGTTGCTGGGTGGCAGATTATGCTGTCAGAACAAATATTGCTCTGTAAGGTGCCATTAACCCCAGAATTGTTTTTACTGAGTATGACACCCGATAATATAGATAAGTCAAAGGAATACATAGTTATATATATATTGTTACGGCAGCTATAATTATATATGCTAGAAATTGGAAAAGTCCTACGGCACCAAAACAAGAAGATCTCATTGAAAAGATATGGGAAATAGCCGAAATGGATATCTTATCAGAAGTCATGAAAGATCATCCCCTGCAAAAGGCAACAGAAAGATGGGATCTATTTAACAAGTGGACTGAATCAACAGGCAGTGTCTGAATAACATATATTGAAATGAGAACTCTATCTACAAGGCAGAAAAGAGTAAACAAAATAACTTAAAATCTTGATATGGCAATAGGTATAGATTGGATATCAGTATGTTATTGTCTCCCCTCTTCCTCATTAATTCCAGTTCAAGGTAACTGGAGCTGCTTTGGAACAAGTGGGCTTGGAAGGATGGTGTTACATACAGCTATGACATCACCTGCCCGTCACTGCTGAAGCTGTGTGTCATCTGTTAATGGCGTGACAGAAGGTGGGACATAAGGGGTGGAGTTGTTGTATATAAGGGGAGTGAATGGTGTGAGGGTTTCAGACAGGGCCAGATAGGGCTTAGAGATAGGGCCAGATGGGGCTTAGGGCCAGATAGGGCTTAGAGATAGGGCCAGATAGGGCTTGGAGATAGGGTTGAGATAGGGAGATAGGGCTTGGAGATACTGTGAGATAAGAACTGTGCTATATAGTGAGGGTCTGTGAGAGTGTGTGTGTGATTGTTATATTATTATAGTGATTAAAGTATTATTTATATTCAAGTGATTTACCATTCCTTTTGTTTGTATATAATAAACCTAAGTTTTTATTTTGAAATCATACTTTGGCCTGACGCTTTATTTGAGGGAATGGTTGGTGGCAGTGGAAACGAAGAGTGATTGAGTGTGATGTAACGGCCCCTTTGTGAGGTATAAGGTGGCTGTTACAGATGGCACTTTGGAACCCACTCATTTCACATTGGGACAGCATCTACTGCCACTCTGCTAGGGTATGGCCCAGAGGAGATCAGGAAGGTGGAGATATGGTCCTCCTATAGATACAAACTTTATGTGCAGGACCTGCCACAGCTGTAGGCTGCTGCTGGGCTCTTTGTCTCTTTCTTTCAGATGCAGAGTGACCCAAACAACAACTGAGGATCTTGTTGCTGTTGCTGGGTGGCAAATTATGCTGTCAGGACAGCATGGGACCAAGATTTGGGACTGCAACCAGCAGCGAGCTTGAAATGGCTTGGCCTTTGGGCCAATTTTTCTGGCATGGCAGACACAGCGGCAGCTGGTATACCCCCAGATGTGTTGTTGGTTCATCTGGGGGGTAATGATTTGGCCAGGAGAAGTGGCAAGTCCCTTGTGCTGGACATTCTGGCTGATTTGAGTAGCTGGAAGGCAAAGGACAGATTACTTACCTGTAAACATGGTTCTTCAAGTGGATTCTCCATGAATACACACTAATGGGTTAAGTCAGCACTTGTGCTGGCCTCTCGGAATCTTCTAGAGCTGCAAGAGAAAAGTAACAATGTTCAGGTTGCCCTGCACTGAGCATGCTCAGCCCGCCAACGGCTCAGTTCCCCCTGTCCGCCATGTGAAGAGTTGGAACCCAGAACACTCCTCAGTGACGAACATGTGGGGAGGCCGGGCGGGACGTGTGTATTCATGGAGAATCCACTTGAAGAACCATGTTTACAGGTAAGTAACCTGTCCTTCTTCAACGTGGTTCTCCATGAATCCACACTAATGGGTGACTAGCAAGCACACTTACAGGATGGTGGGCCGTTACTGAAGCAATGAAGTCAGAACAGCCCTTCCAAACTTGGTCTCGGCTTTAGCCCGAAGGTCCAACTTGTAGTGGGTAACAAAGGTAGAAGCATTGGACCAAGTAGCAGACCGACAAATCTCTTGGATGTCGATTCCTCTTAGCAGGGCCGTAGATGTAGCCATGGCCCTAGTGGAATGGGCTTTGAGACCTTCCGGCACAGGTTTCTTTAGCAGTTCATATGCTAGAGAGATGGTAGAGACTAGCCATCTGGAGAGGGAAGAGGAGGAAGCAGGAGAACCCTTACGGGGCCCATAAAAGCAGAGAAACAGTCTGTGGGCCTTCCTGAAATCTTTAGTCCTGGTAACATAATAGGCCAGTGCTCTACGAACATCTAGCTCACTAGCTCGCCTAGCCGAAGTAATGGCCACCAAAAACAGCGTCTTGAAGGACAAAAATTTCAAGTCACAAGAGGCCATGGGCTCGAAAGGATGCCTTGTAAGACAATGCAAGACAGTCTGCAGCGACCACTGAGGTATTGGTCTTTTAGCCGGGGGTCGCATGTTGTCAAGTCCTTTGAAAAAGGCTTTAAGGGTTGGGTGAGAGAACCATCTGGATGACTCTGAACCCGGAGGTTGAAAGGCCACAATAGCTGCAGCGTAAACCTTCAACGTTGACTTAGACAGGCCAAAATCGAAAAGATGCCTAAGGTATAATAGCAAAGTCGATAAGGCCACAGGTGAGGAATGCAGCCCACGTTCCTCAGCAAATCTAAGAAAGTTCCTCCACTTGTAGCTGTAAAGCAACTTAGTGGCAGGCTTCCGTGCCTTGTCGATGACCTCTGTCAATGATGGGAAATCCTCCATGCAGTCAAGTGGAGTGCATCGAGGTCTGGATGAAGAACATTCCCTCCGCTCTGAGTGAGTAAGTCGGGTTGCAATGGAAGTGTCACCCTGTCCACTGACGCTTGAGACAGAGTGGAGAACCACGGTCGACGTGGCCACCAAGGGGCAATTAGTATTGCTTCTGCCCTCATCTGTAGTAGACGGACTATGACCCTCTGAAGGAGCGGTAGAGGCGGAAACAGGTAGATGAGGCCTTTCTTCCATGGCACCATGAAGGCGTCTCCGAGAGAGCCTTCTCCTCTGCCCGCACGGGACGCATAGAGTGGACACTTCTTGTTGTCTTGCGTCGCGAACATGTCCACCAGTGGATGACCCCACCGTTGACAAAGGGTGGTGAACACCTTCTGGTCCAGTTGCCACTCGTGGGATTGAAACGGGCGACGACTGAGTTCGTCCGCCAACTGGTTGTCTGATGTGGCCACATGGACAGCCACTGGAAAAATGTGCATCAGGTAGCACCATTCCCAGAAATGTACTGCGAGAAACAGCAGAGACTTGGACCTCGTGCCCCCTTGCTTGTTCAGGTAGTACATCGTGGTGGTATTGTCTGTTACTACCTGCACAGCTGTGCCTCTGAGAAGAGGAAGAAATGCCCTGAAGGCCTTTATCACCGCTAGCATCTCTAGATGGTTGATATGCAGGGATGCTTCCTGCGGGGACCACAGAGCATGTATCTGGTGATGCAGACAGTGGGCTCCCCATCCCACTGGGCTGGCGTCCGTTGTCACTTGTATGGTAAGTTGTAGAGGACGAAAGGGTCTCCCGATTAGCAGATGTGGAAGAAAAAGCCACCACTGCAACTGCCTTGCAGGTTCTGGAGTGACCCTGAGGCGCTTGTGTTGACTGTCTGCCACAGGGTTGAACAGGGCCATCAGCCAGGATTGTAGAGAGCGCATTTTGAGTCTCGCATGGGGCAAGGTGGCCGTTGTTGAGGCCATGAGGCCCAGCAGGTGTTGTGCTAGCTTCGCAGATACTGTCCTCCGTGGCTTGAACCTCAGAACTGCTTTCCTTATTTTCTGGATACGTTCTGGAAGTACAAACAGGCGGGCTTGCACAGCATCCAGCCTGGCCCCTATGTAGTCCATCACCTGAGAGGGTTGTAAATGAGACTTCTCGTAATTGATGGATAGGTCCAAGGCCCGTAGGGTCTGCAGAACTTGATGAGTGTCCTGGTAGGCTTGGTGTTTGGACTTTGACACGATCAGCCAATCATCGATATATGGGTAAATTTGAATCCCCTGGAGACATAGATAAGCTGCCACTGGGGCCATACACTTGGTGAAGGTCCGTGGGGCGGTGGAAAGGCCGAATGGGAGAGCTACAAATTGGTATATGGTGTTCTCAAAAATCAGTCGAAGGTACTTTCTGTAGGCCTCGTGGATCGTTACATGAAAGTAAGCATCCTTCAGATCCACCACTACAGACCAATCTCCTTTCTTGAGCAGGTGGACGATCCCTTACAGAGTAACCATCCTGAACTTCCGAGGATTGAGGTAGGTGTTGAGATCCCTCAGATCCAGTATGGGTCGAAGACCTCCATCCTTCTTTGATACAGCAAAGTATCGGGAGTAAAATCCGTTCAGGATGTCTCTGTAAGGTACCTTCTGGATGGCTCGCTTCTGTAGCAGAGTGAGAATCTCTTCCTCTAGGACGGGGTCGAAGGATGTATGCCTGACCCATCCTAGAGGAGGCAATTCTATAAACTCCAGGCGGTAGCCGGAGCTGATAATTTTCAAGACCCAGGTGTCTCGAGTGATCTTGTACCAGTTCTGAAGGTAAGGAGAAAGGCGAGTCAGATGGTGGTTGATCCGGATGCTGACTGGGAAGTCAAAGGTATTGTTTGAACTTCCGGCCAGAGGGCTTGAATGACTGGCGCTTGCTGTGTGTCTTGAAGCTAGAGGCGGAGGAAGAGGCCTGAGAAGATCTTGCAGGTGGTTGTGGCCTGAACTGGCGATAAGTGGAGGTTGGACCCTGCTGGTACGACTGCTGTTGGGGCCTGGCATGCCACTGAGGTTTAGAAGGCCTTGGCTGTTGCTGTATGGCGTAAGACTTAGCCGTTTTCTTACTCTCATGGAGGGATTTCAAGTTCTCGTCTGTTTTCTCACTGAAAAGACCAGTGGCGTCAAAAGCTAGGTTCTTAATTCTGGCTTTAATGTCGGACCGCATTAATTCTTAATTCTGGCTTTAATTGGCGGACCGCAACCAGGCATGCCGTCTTAACGTGATGATGGATGCCAGATTTCTGGCATTGGCATCTGCCACATGCCGTGAAGCCAGACGTTGATGTTTAGACACAGTCTGTGCCTCAGCATAAGCATCAAGGCATACTTGTCTGATGTCCTCTGGTGCCACTTGGAGCGCTGGGAGCACTCTCGCCCATAATTGTTTTTGATAAGCCCCCATGGCCACCAAGTAGTTGAGGGCTCTGAGGGCAAAGGTGGTCATTGAGTAAAGCCGTCTCCTGAGCACCTCCAGGTCTCTTCCTTCTTTGTTAGTTGGTGTCGGATGACCCTTAGTGGGTAAACGTCCCGCACTAGATTCCACCACAAGAGAATTAGGAACTGGGTGTTTGAGAAGGCACTCTGTCTTTGGACCATGGACCCGATACATGTTCTCAGTCCTCCTGGAAAAGGTGGGAGAATCAGCTGGATGGTCCCAATAGCCAGTGATAAGATCCATGAGCTCTGGCACATAAGAAAGGCTAACTGGACGAGACCTGTCCTTGTGAATGTCCCCAAAGATGAGGTCATCCTCACGAGAAGGAGACTTCTCCACCTCCATCCTCAAGGTAGCAGCCATTCTCGCAACCATCTGAGGATAGGACGAAAAATCCTCTGATGGAGATGAAGGATGGATATCCGCCGCATCGGACCCCAGTGGTTCTGCCGGTACCGGTGTCTCCAAGGAGGCGTCTGATGTGCCTTCGTCCTCGTGGTCAGAAGAGGAAACCGAATCAGGTTCATCCTCATCCTCCAAAAGCCGAGGGGCGACAGGCTGTGGTATGCCCTCTGTAGGCTTGGGAGGTTTAGTGGGTAACGGTCTACTCGGGCTCGGCAAGGGCGCCGAGGGCTTGTCAGAAGGTATCGGCGTCGGGAGACCGTGCTTGGTAGACCGTCCCTCCGCCGGAGTAGCGCGCTCCTCGTTATCTGGAAGAGGGCGCTTTCGACGTCGACCCTTTTTCGGAGGCGGCGTGGTGGAAGTAGACGACGAGGAAGAGTAGGTCCTCTTTCGTCGACGCCGCCTGTCCCTCGATGTGGAAGAGGAATCAGAAGTATAGTCTCATTTATGCCGATGACGGCGGCAAGACCTCTGCCTCTCACGGCTGTCATCGGAGTCCGATGAGGAATAATCCCAACGTCGATGCTTCCGTCGTCTATCGCCATCCGCAGTACGTTTTCGCTTGCGATGGCGCTTAGGTTTCTTAGGGATGGTCTCCTCCTCGGTCTCGAGCGTTGGGCGTCGAGGAGGGACTGGTGCATTCGGCTCCCCAGGTCTCCTCGGAGAGGGTGTCGGAGACTTAGTGGCCGGCGATCCCGGTGTAGACGATCAGGATCGAGACGCCTGCCCAGGTAGAATAGGGCTCCGAGGTGCATCGGTCAAGCCAGAGATGATTTTGTCAATCTGGCTTGCCGTGGGAGACCTCTCGGCGACGACCAATGGTTCCTGTCGTGGTGGAAGAGAGGCTCCAGGCTCCGACGCGGACTCTCGGTCCCGCGAAGAGTCCTCCAGAAAAGGGGAAGGGAGTGAGGTGGAGATAGGAGGAACTACCAGTGTAACCTCCTTCGATGTCGATGCTCCCTTCAGCTTTTGTTTCTTCTTTTTCAGGTGTTCCGGTTTCGGTGGAGATATGGAGCCAGTTGATGTTGAGGTAAGTACCTTCTTGGACGAGGTTTTCGTTTTGGACTTGGTCTTAGCTTTTTTCGGAACATCCTTAAGAGTGTCCGATGAGGTGGATTGGACTACTCTGATCTCTGACCGCATGGAGGAGGAGGATTGCACTACCTCCATTTCTGATGGTTGCGAGGCCGACAACGTTTGCTTCCAAAGGGAATATCTGAGACGTTGCTGCCGAGCCTTCAAAGTTACCTTAGTGAATCTTTTGCAGTGCCGACAGTTGGAGACCGAGTGGGATTCCCCAAGACAGTACAGGCAAAGAGAGTGTCCGTCCTGGAAAGGGAGTTTCCGGGAACAGGCGGTACAGAGGCGAAAGGGTCCTCTCCTCGGGGATGGTTTGTCCTTTGGAGGCATAGACCAACCGGTAGATGGAAGTAGACCAGGAGTCCCGAGTAACTGATCGTTTGCTGGGCTTGGTGAAGGTCGGTAGACCAGGAGTCTCGAAGGCTATGGAGCTTTCGACGGACGTGATTGTTACATACAGCACTGATGTTACCTGTCTGTCATGGGTTTGGAGGGAAAGTTCCATCCTATGGGGAGTGGAAGGCGGGACATCAGGAGGAGGGGCTGTACTGTATATATATGTGGAGCGTGTGTGGAGAAGTTAAGAGAAGCTGGAGAAGAGCTGAGAGAAGAAGCTTGAGTGGGAGTCTGTGTGTCAGACAGGGTACTACTGTGTGTCAGTCAGTACCAACCTGATAGGTTCAGGTGTCTGTATGGTTAGCCAGAACTGATAGGTTCAGGGTCTGTGCTTCAAGTTAAGTGTTCTGTGTGAACCAAACTGTGTGTATGTATGATTGAGACTAAGCCACGTTACTGTATCTTATTCACTTGATCATTTTATTTTCCCTGTGTGTTGTTTAAATAAACCTTATTCCTTTATTTGTTAAAAATCCATCCCTGGTCTGTGTGACTCCTTACAGGGAATGGTTGGTGGCAGCTTAGTGAAACTGTGGCATGTCCCAGTAGGTCTGGGTTTGTCACATTGATTGGTGTCCAGCGTGTGGGATACGACTGGTCCAGTTGTCCAGTGGTACAGCAAAGCCTTGGCAGGTGTGCCCAGAGCAAGGGGGGTCTAGTCAGGGACAATCTGAGGCGCGTAGGTAATCTTCTAGGTGTACCTCACGGGGAGGTGCGCTAGTGGAAGAACGTGCCAACTGGGGAGACTAGATTAGGGAGCTCTGAGGCAGCCTGTTTTGGCGGGAAAAAAGCTGAGGCAAAACTGTGTAGTAGCAGTGATTTAGCCTGCCTGCTGAGAGGCCTAGCAGAGGGGGGTAGACTCTGGCTCGCAACTGTTGCAAATTAGTGCTGAAGAACAGCAGTAATCTATAGAAAGCTGGTTCTGAGGCAAAAGAAAAAAAAAGTGGTCGCTTTATTCTGAGGCTTGACTTTTGAAAGCAGCCTGTTCTGGGGGGGGGATTATGCCCTTGACTCGAAGCCAAATGGCAGAAATGGGTGAAGTGAAAGACCCCCAGGTAGACCAAGGTTCTGAGGATGAATTTGGCTCAGTGCAGGGTGACAGCATGGGAGAACAGAACCCAGAACTCAGAAAAATACTCCTAGCCCAACAGCATGAACTGAGGGTGAGGGAAATGGAGGAAAGATTAGAGAGAGAAAGAAGGGAGGAAAGGGAAAGGCAAAGACAATTTGAAATAGAGAGAATGGAAAGAGAAGAAAGATTGGAGAGAGAGAAAATGGCATTTGAGTTACGAAAATTGGAACTGATGAACCAGAATAATAATAACAATAGGGATTCTGAGGGAGGCCAATTGTCTAAAGCTGACCTGAAGAAATTCCCTGTGTACCACAAGGGAGATTGCCCTGAGGTATTCTTTTCCTTAGTGGAAAGAGCGTTTGTGGACTTCTCAGTAAGGGAAACTGAGAAGATGACCATTATGCAATCTTTAATCAGTGGCAGCCTGGCAGAAGTCTATGCAGAGATGCCACAGGAACTGATGAAAGATTTTGCAGAGTTTAAAAAACTGGTGTTTGCCAGACATGGGATAAATGCGGAACAGCTGAGGCAGATTCAGGTCAATCACCAAGAAACCAGAGCAGACTTTTACCCAAGTGGGGGCCCAATTGGTGAGGCTGCTAGAGAAATGGCTATCTCAGGAGGGGACAGAGACCTTTCAGCAGCTCAAAGACTTGATAGCGCTGGAACAGTTCTATTCAGTCCTGCATGGGGAACTGAAATTCCAGGTGAGGGAAAGGAAACCGAAATCTGTGGCAGAAGCAGCCGAGATCGCAGATTTTATTTCCCAAATAAGAAAGCCCTTGGGTGAGGGGAAATCGATGGGGAAACCTAAAGAAACCTACAGCAAGTACTCTCAGGGACCAGGGAAAAGCCAGCAAGGGGGAGGGGCCCATGGTGAAGGGAAGCCCTCAGACATGAAACCAAGACCTCAGATTTTGGAGGGAAAACCAAAACAAGATGAGAAAGACTCAAAATATAGCAGAAAATGTTATTTCTGTCAGGGAAAGGGCCATCTAATCTCAGAGTGTGAGAAATTAAAGCAGCTAAAAGGAATTGTGCCTCAGGATTCGAGTGGAACCAAGCCAAAAGCTGTGTTCTGTGTCCAGAAAGAGCAAAGCCCCTTGTCACTGAGGGAGCCTGTTGCCATGGCTACTCAATCTGGAACAGTTACATCTGCTGATCAGGCTGAGGAAAATGGTCCTCTTGTGGAGGTCAAGCACTGCTTGCTCGTGAGAACAGATTCACAGTTGTTTGACACCGCAGGGGTGGACGTAGGAATACTTGACCATCAGTATCGGGGGCTGAGGGACACTTGTTCCCAGGTGACCCTGTGCCATCCAGATATTATTCCTAGGGAATATATAATCCCAAATGAGAGCATGAAGGTGGCAGGGATTGAGGGGCAGGTGATCTCACTGCCAGTAGCGGAGGTACCTGTGAACTTTCAAGGCTGGAGGGGAGGTTGGCGGCTAGCGATTTCATCGACTCTGCCAGCAGCCGTGCTCATGGGAAATGACCTGGCTGAACATGTGCAACGGGTGCTAGTGATTACACGTTCACAAGCCACCACGGGAACAGTTCAGGGGGGTACTGATGAGCCAGAGACGGAAGCAGAGGGGAGTTCAGAAGCTGTGGTGGAAACCTTAACCACAGACAGCCGATTTGGCCAAGAACAAAAGGCAGACGCCACTCTCCAAAAGTGTTTTGAACAGGTGACAGACGCCCAGCTAACACCTGAAACCCCAGTGAGATTTCTAGAGAAAAAGGGGATTTTGTATAGAGAGACCCTGAGGAATATCTCAAAAGGGGGAGATGAGATCCGAAGTCAGCTAGTGGTACCTGAAAAGTATCGCCCCATGATCTTACAAAGGGGGCACTCTGACATGTTTGCTGCGCACTTAGGCGTGAACAAAACACAGCAGAGAATCACACAGAATTTTTACTGGCCTGAAATAGGGAAGCAGATCAAGGAGTTCTGTAAACAATGTGATGTGTGTCAGAGGCAGGGGAATAACCGTGACAGGACCAAAGCAAAGTTGTGCCCTTTGCCTGTGATTGACACTCCGTTCAAATGCATAGGGGTGGATATTGTGGGACCTTTGCCCAAGGCCACAAAGAGGGGGAACAGGTTCATTCTCACCATTGTGGACCATGCCACGAGGTACCCTGAAGCCATACCCTTGACTAACATTGAAACTAACACAGTGGCAGATGCCTTGGTGGGGTATATGTCCAGGATGGGATTTGCCTCAGAAATAATCACAGATTTGGGCGCATCGTTCACATCGAAGCTCATGAAACGCTTATGGCAAATCTGTGGAATTAAGCACAAGGAAACCACTGCCTATCACCCTGAAAGTAATGGGTTAACTGAAAAGTTCAATGGGACTCTAATGCGCATGATTAGGGCTTACTTGGCAGAGAATCCAAACAATTGGGACCAGAAGCTGCAATCCCTTTTGTTTGCTTATCGATCAGTGCCACAAGCCAGTACCGGGTTCAGTCCATTTGAACTTTTATTTGGGAGAAGGGTGAAAGGGCCCCTTGATTTGATCAAACAAAATTGGGAGCAGATCACCCAGGATGACCCACAAGATGTTGTAACATATATAGACTCTTTAAGGAATGACCTAAAGAGAAACCTAGAGCTAGCAGCAGAGACCCTGCAAGCTCAAAAGGTCAGAAAGAAAGCTTGGGATGACCAGAAAGCCAGGGAGAGGCACTTTAACCCAGGGGAGGAAGTGCTTTGGCCTAGGCTCTGCAAAGAGAACAAACTGCAGCTGGGTAGCCCAGAAATAAAAGACTTGGGTCACATAGTAGGGGGAGGAGTGATCAAACCCCTAGAGGCCAAGATAGAAGCAGTTCGTGATTGGCCCAGACCCAACACCAAGAAAAAAGTCAAATCATTTCTTGGGTTGGTGGGCTACTACAGAAAGTTCATCCCGAGGTTTAGCGAGATTGCGGCTCCGCTGACCGATCTGACGAGGAAGAAGACTGATGACCGCATCCCGTGGACCAGCGACTGTGGGGAGGCGTTCCGGAGGTTTAGGGAGGCCCTCGTCAACTATCCAGTGCTGCGTGCTCCAGACTTCGACCGGGAGTTCATCATCTACACCGATGCGTCTAACAGCGGCGTAGGAGCAGTTCTTTGCCAGGAGGATGAAAATGGTGACCAGCATCCAGTGTCCTACCTGAGTAGGAAACTCCAGAAAGGTGAGAGACATTTGGCAACCGTGGAGAAGGAGTGCCTGGCCATAGTCTACGCGATCCAGAAGGCCAAGCCTTACATCTGGGGAAGACATTTTATTCTGTGCACTGACCATTCACCACTGCAATGGTTAAAGACAATGAAAACCCACAATAGTAAACTTATGAGGTGGGCTTTAAATCTGCAAGACTATGACTTTGAAGTGAAGGTGGTCAGAGGGTCAGTGAACTGTGTTGCTGACGCCTTGTCAAGAAGACCCGAAGAATGAAGACGGCGAAAGAAACATGGACTATGTATATATTTTGATGACAAAAAGTCAAATGTGTCTGTTTGTTAAACATGTTGGTTTGTATGAATAAAGGTAACTTGATGTATTGTTAATGGTAAATGTTTAAATGCCTAATAGAGTGTAAGTATAAGTAAGTATGGTATGTTATGTTATTATATGACTGTTTTTGTTTGTTTTGGGTCCAGGTTGTTTTTTTGGTGAAAAGCACCTTAGCTTTCCCCCTACAAAACAACTTATAAAGAGGGGAGGTGTTACATACAGCACTGATGTTACCTGTCTGTCATGGGTTTGGAGGGAAAGTTCCATCCTATGGGGAGTGGAAGGCGGGACATCAGGAGGAGGGGCTGTACTGTATATATATGTGGAGCGTGTGTGGAGAAGTTAAGAGAAGCTGGAGAAGAGCTGAGAGAAGAAGCTTGAGTGGGAGTCTGTGTGTCAGACAGGGTACTACTGTGTGTCAGTCAGTACCAACCTGATAGGTTCAGGTGTCTGTATGGTTAGCCAGAACTGATAGGTTCAGGGTCTGTGCTTCAAGTTAAGTGTTCTGTGTGAACCAAACTGTGTGTATGTATGATTGAGACTAAGCCACGTTACTGTATCTTATTCACTTGATCATTTTATTTTCCCTGTGTGTTGTTTAAATAAACCTTATTCCTTTATTTGTTAAAAATCCATCCCTGGTCTGTGTGTAGGAAACTCCAGTACAGGCAAAGAGAGTGTCCGTCCTGGAAAGGGAGTTTCCGGGAACAGGCGGTACAGAGGCGAAAGGGTCCTCTCCTCGGGGATGGTTTGTCCTTTGGAGGCATAGACCAACCGGTAGATGGAAGTAGACCAGGAGTCCCGAGTAACTGATCGTTTGCTGGGCTTGGTGAAGGTCGGTAGACCAGGAGTCTCGAAGGCTATGGAGCTTTCGACGGACGTGATGAAGGCTAGTAGACCAGGAGTCCCCGGTAAAGGGAGGTAGGCCAAGACGCCGGATACCACAAAATTGAAGAAATCCGGCAGGCGCGAGGTGCACCGCAGGGGGTCAATTACCGTTGATCGGTATGACCAAGGGTGCGTGGCGCCTCAGGGGGTGGCCTGAAAAGCCAATTAGGCCAAAAGAGGAGTAAGCAAAGCCGCCAGAGTCAAAAGCGAAGTCAAAATCCAGTCCAGAGTCAGGGCAACAACAGGCAGATCAACGATTTTCAGTCCGGTCAAGATAAAGCACGAAAAATAGCCAAAAAACAGGAGCTCAAGCCGAGAGGTTCCAACTTTCACAAGCGGAAAAAAGGAACTGAGCCGTTGGCGGGCTGAGCATGCTCAGTGCAGGGCAACCTGAACATTGTTACTTTTCTCTTGCATCTCTAGAAGATTCCGAGAGGCCAGCACAAGTGCTGACTTAACCCATTAGTGTGGATTCATGGAGAACCACGTTGAAGAAGTTCCCATTTTCAAGAATAGTTTGGTCCACGATCATTCCTTGGCATAGTTGGAGAGCCAGCTGCAATGCTAGTTGCAGAAATAGAGCACGTAGGAAAGTTAATAAGGAAGTTTGCAAAGCAATGGTTAATGGCTTAGGATCAGTAATAGGACACCCGGAGATCTGATTGGACCAACCGGAGCTTTATAGAGGTGATGGGGTTCATTTATCTGAGGCTGGTTTAGAGATTTTCTTGAGGGATCTTTGTAGGGGCCTGCATGCCAAAATTTTCAGCTGGATGGGGGGCACAGAGCATAGCAAGTTTGCCCATTCCACGGCTGGTAGTGCGGAGGGAAACTGAATTGGTGAGTGCCCATGGAGTTCAAGCAGTGCATAGAGGGTCTGAACTTTTGGTGCTGCAGATTGTGAGGTTACGGTGCTGGGCGGAAAGACCTGCTGGGTCCCTTCCCAGAAGAAGGGCTGCCAAAGGCTGGGGGCTTGCATGCCTGGGGGGGGGGCTTGATATTTTCCCAGATGGGGTCATGCTGTCTTAGGGACAGCATGACAACAGGGTGTGGGACTCACCCATATAGGTTAGTGAGGGGGTCCTGTGAGACCTTTGGCACCAAACCTGATACCACACTACTGCAGGCCCCTGGTTTCTAAGCCATAGGTTATGGCATGTTGATAGAATAAAGTGCGGCCCTATTTATACCCATCACCTGCATCTTGCCTCATTATTCTGGAGTGGGACAGCAAAGACTACAGGTGAACAGGAGTGTCTCCTTCTAAGACACAATGGTTTCCACATGGAAAAAAACAATGACAATGGGGGGACTATTCACTCCTTTCTAAGCATGGTGATGATAACTAAGAAGATAAAAACTAAATAAGCATTTTTATTCCCTTTGATTTAGATATTTGGTTTCTGTAACCTAAAATTGTTTTAGTTTCCTTTTCCTTTTTTTCCTGTGATATGCTGCTGACTTACATTTATTTTCAAATCTACCAAAACAGCTAGATTCTTTCCACACATGCTTTGGACCCAGATTTCACTCATCTTATTAATTTCATGTTTCCTAAGTAAAAGAATAACTTTATATTTATCCCTTTTGAAATTCATTTTATTTAGTTTTGTGAACATTATCTTGCAATCTGATTCAGCCCTATGAACTATTAGCTATCTCTGTTTGGTGTCGTCTGCAAGTTTGATAACCATGCTGTCTATAATTCTAACAAATAAACATTAAGATATAAAAATATATGTCATATAAGTGGTGGAAGAGCAGTCTCTGGCCTCCAAAAGCCCATCAAAACAACGTTGCCTTACATCCCCCTCCTAAATCCCTGAAAGGATGTCATACTTTGCACAGACTCAGGAAAAGAACTCCAGAGCATCACTGCTTTTCTTTTCAAAAAAGATTTTTTTTGGCAAATGACATCGCATTGAAATGATATTACAACTTGCAAAAAATGTAGCACTTACCTGACAGTACTATACTGAAAAAGCATAATAAAAATTGTTTGGAGGAAAGACAAGAGGCACTCAATTGAGGACCATGTTCCTGCTGTACTAGCATACTTTTCACAAAGGTATTTTATTATGCCTTTCCAATATAGTGCTATGAGACAAGCCCTGGAGTTTCGCAAGTTATTATACTAGTTCAGCAGCATATCACTTGCCAAATTTTTTCAAGATGCCCCCACTATCAATGTTACTGCAGGACACACACACTATTGTTGCTTTGAACCAATTTACATGATCACATATACCACACACAAACACACACAATCATACACCAGTGCAAGCAGAATTGCTAACAAAAAACAAACAAGCAAAAAACCCAAGCCCTGACAGCTAGATAAAAATTTATGATTGCATGTGAAAGAAGACAAGACTTACTCATGATTAAATGTATGTCATGAAGTCAATGGAAAATACATTGAATTTTACCAAGCCAATTCCAGCACAGACTGCAAGGTAAACTAATGTAGCTGCACCCTTGGTCTGGATTATTGGTTTTATAAATCACAACTGATTTGTTTCAAGCTGATTTGTAGCCTGCCTGATTTGATTTATATCTGAATATACCTAAGTGTTTGTTACATATTTGCATACAACACATGATGATGGGGAAAACAAACAGCTCTAACCTTGGATGGGCAAGTGAAGCTTAGGGCCACCAACAACTTTCAGTGTGAAAGCAAAGCTCCCAGCGATTTCCTTCCTTCCTTCCTTCTCCCCTGCTTACTCCAGTTGGGAGCCATGCAATTTAGATAGCTCAGCTTCTATTTGTAATGTTACTGTTACCTACCCACTCAAATCCTGCCTCACACCACACATTACACACATACAGGTAATCAATTAATTACCCATATTTTTCGCTCCATAAGACACACCTGACTATGAGACACACATAATTTTTAGGGGAGGAAAACAGAAAAAAAAATTCTGAACCAAATAGCTCTCTTCCCATGCTGCTGGGGAGAGAAAGAGGGGAAATGCCGGATCCAAGTCACTGAGACCGCCTTTGCAAAAGCAGCACGGGGAAAAGCGATCCCCTTGCCTGCACTGCCTTTGGAAATGCAGTGGGTCCCAGTCTTGGATGGCATTCCCCCTCTTTCTCTCCCCAGCAGCAAAAGAAGAGGGCAAAAGGACTCAAAGCAGTTCCCCTGGCTTCTGATCACGGTGACTCCTTTTGCCCTCTTCCTTTGCTGCTGGGGAGAAAAAGAGGGGAATGCAATCTAAAACATCACCAGGAGTCACTGCCTTTGCAGTGAGGGGAAAAGAGATCAAACTGATTCTAGAAAGACCATGGGAAAGCACAAGCACAGTCCCCCCCACTATCACAAAATATGCAGTCAGGTTTCCCATATTTGGGGAAGTCATAGGGATCAGCATACCGAAAGTGCAATGGGTGAGCCTCAACCTGGGAAAACCACCTTCATGATCATGGTATCTCCCCTGCCAGGTAAGTATGAGTTGGAGTGGCCCCTGCACCTCCTGCCCCCTTCTGTGCCCTGCCCCCCAAGGCATGGTGACCCCTGGCTGCATCTCCTGCTCAAAACAGGGCTGCACAGCCCCGGTCCCGCCAGAGGCCAAGAGAGCTCCGCCGTGTTTTGGGGTGCCCCGCGAGACCCCCATCAGGGGCCGGGTGTTCCTCCCACAATCCTCCAGTGTGCAGGCATTAGAATACCTGATTGCCTCTGCCTGCTTACATCACCCGGATGGCTTCTCTGTTGGAAAAGCAAAGCAGAGAAGTTAGCTGGAGGCTACAGCAACTCTCTACAGATGGCAGCTTTATTCTTTGCAAACTAAAGATTTGCAAACTAAAGCCCAAAACAACTGTAGTTTTTCCCTATATATATATAAAGGATTTCAGTCTATTTCACCCTGATCAATGAACCACCTTCCCCATGATTTGGTAGGGGGGCATGTACATGCTGGCTTGGGGTGTATGTGTGCGTGCACATACTTTGAGAATCACAGTGGGGATGCTTTGTTTACTAGGAGGAATGGATTTAAAGATATGATTTGGTTTACCTTAAACAAGAGGATTTCAGCCATGATGCCGGAAATGTCTGAACACAGTGGAATGGTTTAAACAACAAGACTTAATGTCAACTAAGTGGTTCTGTGAGCACTGAGGATCTAAATAAAAGAAAGAACATATGCTAAGTTTCTTCTTTTTGTTGACTTAGACTGTCACAACATGATAAAACCTCCAAGCCCTGTGAGATGCCTCATTCCAGCAGGGAGTGAGGCAAAGAGCTCCTTTTCCCCACTTCAGACTCTCTGTAATTTACATTAAATGCCTCCAGTGTTCTTTTCCTGTGAGAAATAAAGTACACACACATACACAGCATGTACAGAAGGATTGGATGAATGGTAAGAAAGATTTCAACAGCTTTTCTAGTGTTTTAAATACAGTACTTAAATAAAGCAGCAGCCATCTCTAGTATTGGGCAGTTCATACATTGCATTGATTACACAGTTTTGTCCAAAAAAGGCAGATTTATACAAACGTCATTCTCACATATGCACAAACTCTTTCAAGAGCACCAGAAAATTCCACCCTTAATTCAGATTCATGCAAGTGTATGACCCTCACCAAGTGAGGGTGCCCAGTAGGGTCTTCTATGGACTCTATGCTGTCACTGCTACTAGAACTGGTCTTTATTAAACTAGCAGAATGGGGTACAAGGGGCAGTGGGGCTTCCAGCTGTCCCTGTCCCAACAGTTCACAGAGTGGCTCAGTTAACAACACCAGCCCCAGTTGCTCTCAGTCTCCAGCTGGGCCAAAGTTCCATTATAGCGATTCTCAAAACAGTCATTCCTATGGGGGAATTCCGCTGGACGTCGATTAGGTACATGCTTCACAGACCATTTATTCACAAGATGACGATCTTTACAGCTGATTGTCGGGTTCCTAAAATGGCTGCCCTGTGTTTTCCTGACCCATGCTTTGCAGGGCAGCCATTTTAACAGCTGACCGGCGCTCAGAAAATGGCTTCCTCTATGGGTGATCATCGCTGGATGACAAGGTAATTTCCCCATTGGAACGCATTAAATGGGTTTCAATGCATTCCAATGGGGATTTGTTTGTTTGTTTGTTTGTTTTTTTGGTATGATGACAATTTCACTTAACAGCGATTTTCCTGGAACGGATTATTGTCGTCATGCAAGGCACCACTGTATATTTATTAAATTAACCACCAGGATCACAGCTTGCAGTTGTAAATTCTGTTAGTATTTAAACTGTATTTTTGTATGTGCCACATTGTTTTATTTATTTTTAGATGAGAACAAGCAGAATATACGTTATCTTCTACTACTACTGTAACAATGACGATGATAACGGTTACTACTATCACTTGAAGGAGCAGCGAGAATTATTTATTGTGTCGTGTGACTGTGTCTGCCATTTAGATCAGCGCTTCTCTGTGTACTTTCGAAACATGGTAGACTGCCGAATCACAAGTAAAGCACTGAATGTATGCAGTATTTGTTCCAGAGTTAACAGCATTCAAGTTTATTTTCCTTCCTAGTGTGATAAATAAAATGTTAATAAAACTGCAGCTTTAAAAACCTGTTGCCTCACAGAAGTCTGATAATTTCTGTCACTTTGTAAGTAACATCAGGACGTAAATGGCTCAGAGACTTTCAAGAAGGCAGAAAAATGTTGTGTTTACCTTGTCAGTGCACATGCTCTCTAAAAGTAAATGCACTCATGAATAACCACTATCATTCTGCTATAGGGAGCATCCGATTACTACAGTTCTATATAATCAAGTCTAAATACTACTATCTTCATTTACTTGGTAAAAATAAAAATGTAATACAAAATTACACACATTCATTTTTGCTTCTACATTGCTGCTTAGGAGACAGGGAGCATAAAACTTTGAATCTCCTGCTGGGACTAATGAAAAATTTTCAAATGTCAGTATGGCATAGAACCAGCTGATTGACTATTCTTAGTCATAAAATACCCAGCATTCTGCAACATCCTTAACAAATGTAGTGATAAAGCAGCAGAGCTGCCTTCCAGTGCTGCCATAAATCAGTTGTTTGCAAATTAATGCATTTTTATTGCATCTGGACACCAGGGGCAGGGAGGTGGTTGTTCGGAATCTGCTCAGCAAAGAAAGGAGCCATTTTCCTTGTGAACCTGAATGGAGTTTGGCAAAGTCTCTGCAGGTTCTTCAATTCTGTATCAATCATAAGTCACTTAGGAAGACATGAGCTTAAGTCCACTCCAGAACACAATTAGGAAATGAAATGATGTCAGATTACAAGAGGGGAAAAAAAATACTGGACAATGCCTTATTTTGAGCTAGATCACTGTTTCATTCAGCACAGCGCTGTCTATGTTGACTGGCTGCAGCTTTCTGGGTTCCAGATGTGTTTTTGCAGTCCTACTTGGAAATGTCAGGACTGTCTGTATGCATAGTACTCTACCACTGAGCTGCAGATTTACCCAGAAGCAGCATTTTGTCACCCAGAACTGCCTCTTTTACATCCACCACATCCAGTCTGAAAGAGACAAGTTTGCAATTGTACTCTGCCTGCAAACTCTGCCCTCTGCTGTTTCCCTAGGAGTGCTTTTCTGCAACAATGACTATTTTCTCCATTCCACCCAGATGTCACTGTCTCTGGCTTCCTTGTCAGTATAAGACCGATTTGAGTGATATTATAAATCCTGTTAGCTTTAGTTGGTGCACATAAGCATAACCTAATAGGGAAAATAAAGGGCCTTACCCTGACAATGTGGTGAAACTGATTGCCATCAGCTGCTGCTCAAACTTTATTGTGCAGGAAAAACTCCCACTAGTTTCCTTTCCTTTGTTCCTTTAGAATCAGTAATCTGGAAATCATTAGCACATACATATACACCCAAAGATTGATTAATTAATTAATTTGCATGTATTCAATGTATTGTTATGTTTTTCTAGAGGCATAGGGTGGTTGAAGGCAATGTTTGTGTGTGTGTGTGTGTGTGTGTGTGTGTGTGTGTGTGTGTGTGTGTGTGTGTGTGTGTGTGTGTGTGTGTGTGTGTGTGTGTGTGTGTGTGTGTGACTCCATTTGGACTACCAAAGAGAAGGAATACAGGAAGAGAGAGAATAAGAGCAACACCAGCTACCTGTTCCTTTACTAACTGGTGTCATCTCTTCCTTATGAGTGCCAGGTTTGTTTGTGCATTTGTTTGTTTGTTTGTTTTCATTTGTTTGTTTGTTTTATATGTTGCCTCTCTCCCATTAAGGACCTGGTAGCTCACAATACTGAAAGAATAAAATTGATAACATGTTAAACATTAAAAAACCATTAAACTATGCATTAATTAAAGTACAATTGAATAACTAAAAGCAGGTAAACATTAAAAAATACATATCAACAACTGCCTTGTGGGAAAAACCCTGAAGACTTGTTCTAGTTTGACAATTTTATTGTAATTGTTGTATTTTAATGTTGAATGTGACACCAAAGAAAGATGTTCTTCTCATTCTAGGGGACTGGAATGTTAAGTAGGGAGTCAATAAGTAAAAGGAACAACAGGTAAGTTTGGCCTTGGAAATGAAAATGAAGCAGGGCAATGGCTAATATAGTTTCGTCAAAGAATAAGCTGGTCACCACAAGCACTCTTTTCCAACAACACAAGAGGCAACCCTACACATGGACATCACCAAATAGGCAATACCAAAATCAGATTGATTATATTCTCTGCAGCCAAAGATGAGAAGCTCTATACAGTCAGCAAAAACAAGACCTGGAGCTGATTGTGGCTCTGATCATCAGATTCTTATAGCAAAATTCGAGCTTAAACTGAAGAAAGTAGGAAAAACCACTGGGCTAGTCAGGTATAAGCTAAACCAAATCCCTTATGACTACACAGTGGAAGTGGAGAACAGATTTAAGGAACTCGATTTGGTGGACAGAGTGCCTGAAGAACTATGGATGGAGGCTCTTAACATTGTATAGGAGGCAGCAACAAAAACCATCCCAAAGAAAAGGAAATGCAAGAAAGCAAAGTGGCTGTCCAAGGAAGCCTTACAAATAGCAGAGAGGAGAAGGGAAACAAAATGCAGGGAAAGTTACAGAAAACTGAACACAGACATCCAAAGAATAGCAAGGAGAGACAAGAGAGCCTTCTTAAATGAACAGTGCAAAGAAATAAAGGAAAATAATAGAAAGGGTAAAACCAGAAATCTGTTCAAGAAAATTGGAGATGTTAAAGGAACATTTTGTGCAAAGATGGACATCAGAAAGGACAAAAATGGTAGGGACCTTACAGAAGCAGAAGACAACAAGAAGAGGTGGCAAGAGTACACAGAGGAATTATAACAGAAATATCTGGATGTCCTGAACAACCCAGATAGTGTGGTTGCTGAACTTGAGCCAGACATCCTGGAGAGTGAAGTCAAATGGGCCTTAGAAACCATGGCTAACAACAAGGCCAGTGGAGGTGATGGCATTCCAGTCGAACTACCTGTATTTAAAATCTTAAAAGATGATGCTGTTAAGGTGCTACACTCAATATGCCAGCAAATTTGGTAAACTCAGTAGTGGCCAGAGGACTGGAAAAGATCAGTCTACCTCCCAATCCCAAAGAAGGGCAGTGCCAAAGAATGCTCCAACTACGATACAATTGAACTGATTTCACATGCTAGCAAGGTTATGTTCAAAATCCTGCAAGGTAGGCTTCAGCAGTATGTGGACCGAGAACTCCCAGAAGTATAAGCTGGATTTTGAAGGAGCAGAGGAGCTAGAGACCAAATTGCTAACAGGCACTGGATGATGGAGAAAGCCAGAGAGTTCCAGAAAAACATCTACTTCTGCTTCATTGATTATGCAAAACCTTTGACTGTGTAGACCACAGCAAACTATGGCAGGTACTTAAAGAAATGGGAGTGCCTGACCACCTTATCTATCTCCTGAGAAACCTATATGTGGGATAGGAAGCAACAGTTAGAACTGGATATGGAACAATTGATTGGTTCAAAATTGGGAATGGAGTACGAGAAGGCTGTATATTGTCCCCCGGCTTGTTTAACTTATATGCAGAATGCAACATGCAGAAGGCTGGCCTGGAGGAATCCCAAGCCAAAATTAAGATTTTTGGAAGAAATATCAACAACCTCAGATATGCAGATGAAACCACTCTGATGGCAGAAAGTGAGGAGGAATTAAAAAAACCTCTTAATGAGGGTGAAAGAGGAGAGTTCAAAAACACATCTGAATCTCAGCATCAAAAAAACCGAACATGATGGCCACTGGTCCCATCACCTCCTGGCAAATAGAAGGGGAAGATATGGAGGCGGTGACAGATTTTACTTTCCTGGGCTCCATGATCACTGCAGATGGTGACCGCAGCCATAAAATTAAAAGACACCTGATTCTTGGGAGGAAAGCAATGACAAACCTAGACAGCATCTTAAAAAGCAGAGACATCACCATGCCAACAAGAGTACGCAGAGTCAAAGCTATGATCCCCTGGACTGCAAAGAGAAAAAATCTATCCATTTTGAAGGAAATCACCCCTAAGTGCTCACTGGAAGGACAGATCCTGAAGCTGAGGCTCCAGTACTTTGGCCATCTCATGAGAAGAGAAGACTCCCTGGAAAAGACCCTGATGTTGGGAAAGTGTGAAGGCAAGAGGAGAAGGGGACGACAGAGGATGAGATGGCTAGACAGTGTCATCGAAGCTACAAACATGAATCTGACCAAACTCCGGGAGGCAGTGGAAGACAGGAGGGCTTGTCATGCTCTGGTCCATGGGGTCACAAAGAGTCAGACACGACTAAATGACAGAACAACAACAACAACAACAAAATGTTGAATACCCCATTGTCAATATTATGGCTAAGACAAAGAGGTCACACAAACTACTCAGTCATACTACCCAGAAGAATCTTGCACAGGTACAAACAGGTATAGTATTTTCTTTTCTTCCTCACCAAATGCAAACAGCATCCCCAAGGGACTTACAGTAAAAAACCCTACACAATCTACATACACCACAGTGAAAAATTATGCAACACTCTTTCAAAGAAACAGCAACAAAAAAACAAAGAACTACTAATCAGAGCATCCTATATAGCAAACAATGGAAAATCCAGAAGCATACTACAGATTTTGAACCACACATGTGGAAACAGAGCTCTTTATTGAATACCGCACATGTATATCCCACCACACAAAAAAAGGATGTATGATTACCAGCCTTCTTCCTTGAAGAGAAAGAAAGAAAACAAGCTATTTAATATATTACAGACTTGCTTTGCATCAAAAATGCCATGGCGTTACACAACAATATCAGAAATCCATCCAGCCACACTTAAGAGTCAAGGAGAAGAGTCAGTCCTTTCATGGGCCTGTCCCTTTGCCCCACCAAACACACACAGATGATACAACTGTGTGGTGACCTGGAAGCCTTTTGCCATAGACTACAAGTCAAAGAAAGAGAGAGAGAGGGCTGAGATAAAATATAAATCTGTTAAAAACCCATCTCAGTGGACTCAATATAAGCCAAAGTTTTTTGGACAATTATCAAATGTAAAATATTCTGTAGTGTCTGTTGTAATTCCTAGCTATATTTCCTTACTAACTAACCACTGCCAGGTCACAAGGCCCTTTGGTTATCAGAGATGTTCATTATCATGTTATTCCTGCTTGTTTTTTATAACCTGGGATTAATTTAGCACCAAATCATTGTTATTGATTACAAAACAGTGATTTCTGGGAGGAGAACTGAATATCAGTAGGGGTCTTAAAAGTCTTTGACAGTCTCTTTTTTTTAGGGTCATATATAAATATATAAATATTTGCCATATGGCCCCAATTATATGTCTGAGGAAGCAGACTTGTCCACAAAAACTCGCATTAAAATATAGCAAACCGTTTTTAAGGTGTCACAACATTTTTGTCTTTTTGCTTTTAACAATCAAGATTGGTCACCGGCACTGGATTTGGCATCATAATATGCCTTTCATTTACTCTGAGCAATAAACCAGTTCTCACAGGTTAGCTTGGTATCAGGAGAAAGTTCTGCCAGGTGTGTTTCGGGACTTTGAAAAGTCCTTCATATGCCAAACTTTTCAATTAATAAACAAAATTCTCCATTTTTCTTTTAGCTTGCTCATCCCAGCATCAGCTAATAGGCCTACATTTCAAAGGCAACTAAAACTATTATCTCTTCATTTGACAATCTCTTACCAGTGTGGTGGATTAGATAGAGTGATGGATGAGAACTCAAGCAGCATGTGTTACAATGTCTCCTCAGCCATGGAAGCTAATTTTACCAGTTAATAACTGGTAAATCTACTCCTTATGTATCTCATTCGAAAGCCCTTTTAGGGTTGTTATAAGTTGGCTCTGACTTGACAGCATATAGCATAAGAACATATGATTTTGATGTAAATTGTCCCATATGTACCCAGTTCTGAAAGGCATGGCAGTGATAGCTTAATACATAAATAAGCATAAGATTACAGCCTCAGTTTTTCATCCACTGCACCACGCCTCTTCTCCACTGTCTAATATAATGAACAGACCTTTAGCAACTCCTTTTCCTCCTGACTGAGAATGATTTCCAAATTGATTGGTGTAGAATTGTATAATTATGCCAAAGAGCATTAGTTACAGTCAAAGAATGAGGAAATGCACCTAGTCATTCTTACTGTCATGCCAAGTTATTTTCAACTTTATTCAAATGAAACATCTCTGCATTGACATTCTCATCGTATCACACCAAATATGTTGCACCACTCTTCTGTTTTCTGACATTGGACTCATTATGCCAACCACTGTTTGTATGCCCTGAGGTACAATGAATGTGTGAACTTATGTTGTTTGACTAGCCATGCCATTCTATGAAATGTAAGTGATCTCTCAAGTTGCAGCTTGCCTAGTCTAATTTGTCCACAAACGTTTTCTCATATACCTTTCTAAGAAGGAACCACTGGCTTAAATGAAACAGATGCAGAACTAGATAACCTCCATCACAGAAATGATGGCTATTTCTCCATTTCAAATAAATGAGCCTCAAAGTACCAGAAATATATAAAATATCATTGCCTTTCTCATACCTCCATTGTGGTATCACCTTATTGTCACTCAGTACTGAAAACAGGAGTGGAACGGTTGTGTGGCCATTACACAAAGCAGAACTGCTGTGACACATTTGCTTACGTGTGATCCTGTCCCCCAACCCTAAAAAAACCTTGTGTTTTCCTCCTGAAGCACCTTCTTTGTTTCCAGTTGTATCAGACAGCCAGTTCAAAAACTGTTTTATTCTAACTAAATAGCTAGAATCTTCTCTGTGATGTAGAATGGTACAGTTGGGGGTAAATATTTTCCCTGCCGGGTCTCAAGGCACCAACAAAAGTGGCAGGGAATAGCTGTGCTTCTCCAGGAAGACAAATGTCAGGATGTATAGTGCTAGAGGAAGGGAAAAAATGTTTTTGGTTTTTTTCAGTGAGATTAGTGTAGTATTTATGCTCCATGTGTGCAATGCCAGTGTTTTAAAAAATAGACAAGGGAAGGGAAGTGAGGAAAGATACATCTGGTGCATGCACTTAGGCTCACCTTCTCATTTGGATCAAGACAGGAATGGATATCCTGGTGACCATTTCCACAGTCATCTGGCCCAGAAGCAGTTCCACAAGCCACCTATACCTTTCTCAACCCTTTCCTGCCATTACTTTGTGGAATTAAAAGAGTAGTCCATCAGAAGGATCACAAGATTTTTGCCTTGAAATCTCAGAGAATGAGATGTTGATGACCTGGTAAATCTGTCCACACATCTAAGGTCTAATTAAAACATGTTGAGGCCTTACAAACGCCAGTTTTAAGAGCCACACAATATTATGACCTTCCCAAATATGGATTCTTCTAGTAGGGTTGTTTTCCCCCACCTTATATTGCTGGAATTCAGAGGCCCCTCATCATCTTGGTCCCTAAATTATAGTTCACATGTGAACATAAATCCATAGATACCCATAGAAATCTTTACTGTACTCTTGTGACCTAAGTATGAGTTTTGTTTTTTTGTTTTTTGCAATTGGTGAACTGTATTTTTTTTTTAGTGAAATATGTATTTCTTTCTTTTCTTTTTCTACTCTAGTTTTCTTTTTTCTGTATTTTTTAAGAGCAGCATTTTCAGTACCGATGCTGCAGGCAGAGGAAGAACAGGAGTTTTAATTATCTGGAACAGAAAAATTACAGACACATCATCAATATATATGCTGCAATATCTATCTGAAATCTACTTAAGCAGATATTGCTGCTAATAAATTGAATGTCCTTGTATCAGAATAGTAATAATTGCCAATAATAATTGCCCTCAATATTTTTATTAGCTGACTTTAGTTCAGGTATTTATGAGTTAAAGAACTAGTAATCAAAATTTAATGTCAAAATGCTCTCCACCTAGCAAAGAGTTTGGAAATGTTCCCTTATTGTTTCAGATTAATTTGTTTGCATACAAATAAAGCATTTATTATTTAGATTGGCCCCCCTCCCTTGATAAACTGGAAAAGGCATTAAGAAAGCAGAATAGTTAAGACTGTTGATTGGTTCACTGTATTAAGAGTAGCTTCTTGGCGTTAATCAGAAAGCACTATACGATCCATTAGCTGTGAAAGGCTTTAAATATTTGATTTGCAGCATGGGGGATTAACATGGAATCTCATTAACCAGGAAAGTTTGCTATAGTTTTCATTTAAGTAGAATTTAAGCTTTGGAAACTGCTTGATAGGGGGAAAATCCTCACTCTTTCTCAACAGCAACTCATTACTGACAGTATTACAGAACTACCATCATATTATAAATACATCAGTTTTCTTTAATTAGACCTAAATCTGAGAATGGCTTTAGATGTTACAACTCCCATGAAAGACATTCCCCATTTTTTTGTGTTACTGCTATAATGTATGAAGAGATGCTTTAACTGAAAAGCTTTACTATCTGGAAAGCCTGCAAATCTTTCTTCACCAATTTCAGTTTTCAGTTTTCTTCACAGATTTCAGATTCATAAAAATCTTTCAGATGTTACCCTGGTGGTGCAACATGAATGCATGCCCAATATATACTGTATGTGAAGATATAGCTTTTAATATAGAACACTAAGAATCTGATTAGAGATGGGCACAAAATGAATCACAAACCAGAAAAAAACACACAAACTGGGCTGGTTCATGGTTCAGTTCAGGGATCCCATTTTGCCAAAATGAGATGAAGCACTGAATTATTTTTCCCCTTCGTAATTTTGTTTTGCTTTGATAAAATTGGATACTCACCCCTCCCCTTCCCCTTGCCTCCATCACCTCCCTACCTTGTCTTGAAGCCACCATCACCACCATCCTGAAAGGCAGCAGTCCCAGTTCCTTGCATGGAAACCAGGCCTATTGCCTGTGCACATGTGCCCCCCATTCAACTGATAGGCAGACACATGCACAGAAGAAGCAGGGCCAATGGGCACAAGCACACAAGCCACAAGTCTGTCTTTAAGTAGCCAGGCCTGTGCATGCACCTGCCTGTCAGCTGAGCAGTGGACACATGTGCGCAGGCAGCAGGCCTGCTTCCATGCAAGGAGCCAGGCCTGCTGCCTGGGTACACCCACCCACTGCTCAGCTGACAGGCGGGCACATGCACAGAAGCAAGAAGCCCAGCTCCTTAATGGATAGCCTGCTGCCTATGTACATGCACTCAAAAGGTCTGCTGCTTCTGCATGTACATTCCACCTATCAACTGAGCAGCAGGTGCATGATCACAGGCAGAAGGACCATCTCTTTGCACAGAAGCTGGGCCTGATGCATCTTAGGATGGCAGCAGTAGTGGCAAAGGTGGTGTTGGTGGCTTCAAGACAAGGTAGGGAGGCAATGGGGTCAGGGGAGGGGTGGGGGTCAAAGCAAACTCAATTCGCAAACCAGTTCATTTTGGAGGGGTTAATATTTCATGGTTCCTGGGTAGCCATAAACCATCACAAACCACAGGTTTTCTGTGACAAACACGGCGCTCGAAAGCACGCGTGAATGCTCGGCCAGAGAGTAATTTGGAGATTGTACACGCTAACACGTGCTGAGTGAGTCCTAGAATTCAGCTAGCCGTGAACAACTCCCCATCTTACAAGTCTGCCCTAATAAGAACACCCTTGTACTCTCAGATATTACTGTTATAAAACCATGTGGGCTTTGTAGTCCTTAGACTTCTCTTGCACCACAGGCAGGACTCCCTAAGTATGCTAGGCCGAGGCAGCACTCTCAGATGACCCTAAGACAAGTTTACTGTTCAGGAAACCAATTGATTTTTATAATCATTATTTTATTAAAGAATAAGCATGTTTCTAAGTATCAAAACCAATCTAGGCCAAAGCAAGTAAATAAGCATTGTGCTGGTTATTTACAAATCTGTAGTGAGGCAAAGAAAACATGAAAAATATGCAAGTGTCCAAAAACATTACAGGAAATCAAAAAGCCAATAAAAACAATAAAAACAGTTCCAATAAGGTAATCCATTAGGAAAAGCAAAATAGTCCAATTAAGTTAGAAAAAGTCCATAGTCCTAAATAATCCTGTAAAAGAAAAATACTGTACAAAAAGAAAAATCCAGTATAAGAATATGTCCCTTTGTCCTGTGAAAAGTCCAAGATAATAGTCCATAAGGAGTATTCCATAAGAAGTAGTCCGTAAAGGGTATTCCATAGGAAATAGTCCATAAGAAATAGTCCATAGGCCAAAGGGTGATCCAGTATAGTCCATGTATAATCCATGTGTGTAGGCCACTAGTAAGTCTTGAAAGACTGAAGAGTGGGTCCCGAAAGACATTAGGGTGAGTCACGAATGACAAGGTCCATAGGCAAAAAGTTCCTTTTTCAAGAGTAACTGGTAAGGTCTTATTGCTCCTTCCCACGATGTCATCCAATCACAATCTGTTGCTAGGCAAACAGTCCTGTCGTACCACATGACTTTCTCTTCCATGGGTAACAGATGTTATTTGGGTTACTGTGGTTTTCAAAGAGTCACAACAATACCCATCTATCTTATCTCACAGAATCCTTTCTCATGCTCTCAGAATAGCATTCTCCCTGCTCTCACTAGCAAACAACCTGTCAGCATAGCATAGATCCTTTATACAGAGAAACAAGATGGAACCTCTCCTGCACATTTCTCAGTTACAAAACCCATGTTCCTTACAAGATTTTAACTACAAATACCATCTCATCACAGTAAACATATCCAATTCTGAGGTTCCTTAGCAGTTATCAGGCATTCCTCAAGGTGGACACCAGCAGTGGAGGGTAATATTATTGCCCCTTGTTAGGGCTGATATTTTTCTGTAGGGCATAGTCATTATGGAGCACCAGACATATTTTGGCCTGTTGATCCAGTGTGAATTGAAAGTTAATTTTAGTACTTGTAAAATTTTACTGCAATCAGAACACGCAACAAAAGCCCATGCATATGGAAAGTTTTATTAGAAAGTCAGAAGTTTCAAAAATATTACAGTAATCTAAAGTGGGGGACTAAAGAAAGTATACATGTCAGCATTGTATGAAACAAGCTTCTATGGTTGATAGGGTAATAAAAGATTAATGATTTATTCGAATGACAAGAAAACTCTCCCTAACCCTGGCTCTTCTCAAATTGGATCTCAAGAAGCTTGAAGAAATAGGCAATACCTTTGCTTGTTCCAAGCCAATTTCAGTAAAATCAAACCTTATCACATTCAGTCTTTCCCTGAACTTTTTCTACCATGAGGCTACTCATTCTCTCTCAATATTTCTCCAACATTCCATCTGCTCTAAAAATCTAAAAAAGTAACTCAGATTGTAGTGATCTTCATATCTGAGGTGATGATAACAAGTTCCCATGCTCCATATTCCAAGCCAAGGAATATGAACTTAGATCAACAATACAAAAACTGACTGGATTTTTTAAAATCAGTAATAAATCACTCCAATCAGTTAACATCCCCCGAAGAATTCTTAATAATGATTAAAGTCCAACATATCTCTATTACTGCTTTATGAGACTACAGCTATGATATAGTGTGGCAGAGAGAATCAACATTCTACATGACCAATCTCAAATGGAGGCAGCCAAAACAAAACAAAAGTTGTAAGTTCTAAACTTGGCTGCAGCTTTGGCACAGTTGTAGCGGACAGTCTGCTCTTCCCCATGCCAAATTTGGGGAAGTTTGAGCAAAGGGTTTCTGAGGTGTTTTTTTAAAGTAAAGTATTTTATTCCCTGTTCAGAAATAGATGACCCTCAGCTATCCTAGATTTAAAAGAGATCACATAAATGGAAAAGTTCAAGGAGGAAACTGTTGGCACCACATGCTTTTCTTTATTTGGAAAGAATTCAGACTGCAAGTTCCAAAATATTGGTCCTGAAAAGAGACCTTTCAAATGGGACAAACAGCAGCTTCCCAAAATATTGAGCATGCATGATACAGGCTTGCCAAGAAGAAGTGTTTCGACAAAGCTACATTGTAGCTAGGTAGGCAGGGGGAGAGCTGCAGGGCAATTGAATGTCACAGTTGATATGAAAAGAAGTCAAAACATGAATTTGCTTTAAAGAAATTGATGGAGTGACAATCAACCAGAAAAGGGGGCATTTTATCATGCATCCTGACACAATTTGCATACAATTTTATAAGGCATTGTCACAATTCCACGTGGCCCCTGCTTGTTTCACCAACCAAGGAGATCATGCTACGTGCCCCTCAGCTGCCACCAGTTGATTTCACCAACAATACCTATTATTAATGATAGATGTCCAGGCCATGTGTCATTTTAAAACCAAATAGAAATTGTTTATTGATACAGTTGTTGACAGAACAAGCAGTGTTGTTAACTTTTAAACAAACATTCTTCTTTATCCACCCTCAACCACCATTCTCCCGTCCAAACTCCAAAAGACACCAAACTCTCTGACACTCTAATTTTCCATCTCTAGAACCCTAGCTAAACCTTATCGTTGCCTGTCTAGCTCCTCCTCCTACTTCTGAATCTCCTATACATCGTGACTCAGCCCCTCCATCACTCCCATTGGTCTATGCAAATAGCAGATGAATATTCATGGCCTGGGCGAATGCCACGTTCCTCCCCCCTTAATAAGTTTGTCTTAGGAGGGGAAACTTAATGGTTTGCCCTCATAAACAAACAAAGGTTTAGGAAAGAATACAAATATAAACCTTCTACATTATTTACATAACTAAAGATATATCACATTACCCTTACATCAACAAAGACATATTAACATTTTGTATTACTCACATTAATACAAATTACATTATATTACCTTTGCATTAATAAAGACATATTAACCTCTTACATTACTTACATCAATAGAAATTACATTATGTTACCTTTACATTAACAAGGATATTCACCAGTATTTTTACCATCACTATACACCTCTCAGTTCATCAACATCCAAGCAACTCTGCATTTTAATAATATTCCATAACTGATATACAAACAGGACAATTAATACAATATTACAAACTTTTTATCCACCTATTAGTCATTTGGCCTTCGAGACAAGGCATCAGCATCCACACTCTGAGTCCCTTTTACACTGCAGATCACAAAGTCAAAGTCTTGCAGGTTCAGTGCCCATCTTGCAAGTTTACTGTTATTGGAATTCACAGTTCGTAGCCACACCAAAGTGAAATGGTTGGTGCAAAGGACGAATTTCCTTCCCCAAATATAGAGCATAAGTTTTTGCAACATCCATACAGTAGATAGGTATGCCCTCTTAATGGCAGACAAATGTCTCTCACCAGTTTGGAGTCTCCTGCTGATGAAAGTCACTGGGTGTAGAGTACCGCAGTCATCTGCTTGGTACAGCATGGCTCACAGTCCCACCTTCTCTACATCCGTGTAGATCAGTGGTTCTTAACCTTTGTTACTCGGATGCTTTTGAACTGCAACTCCCAGAAACCCCAGTCAGGACAGCTGGTGGTGAAGGCTTCTGGGGGTTGCAGTCCAAAACTCCTGAGTAACCCAAGGTTAAGAACCACTGGTGTAGATGATGAACTCCTGGTCAAAGTCCGGCACAACAAGGACAGGTCTTGAAGTCTGCACTCTCTTCAAATGATCAACAGTCACCTGGCATTCTGGCATCCACTGGATGTCCTCTGCTCACCTTTTCTGGGTGAAGTGTGTTTTCTTTTTGACTCCTGCCTTCACTTTCTCAACTGTGGGAAGGGTAGGCGGTTTCATCCACTCCTCCAGAACTGCTATGACTGTGTTTTTCTTTGAGATCTTATGACTCTTGCCTTCCCTCTCACCCATAAACTCACCCACAGGTACTTTAGTCACAAAACTCTTCACATGTGGGGAACCTTCTTAACACTAGTCCCTTCAACTTTCTAGGGCTGCTGCAACAGATCCACAGGTCCTGATCCTGCCAACTGCAGTTCACTCACAACTATGGGTCTCAGCATCACCTCTATGTCCTTGGAACAAAATGCACTTTCCTGGGTCTTTCATCACACCAGCCCCTCTGCTTTGCCCTCCTATCTCTAAGGACATTTGCAGAACCATGTGTTGGCAAGAGGTCGAGATCCCTGGCAATGGGCATAGTTTAGCCCTTGTCATCCCCAGTACCACTCATTTGGCATGTATCACATGTATTACAATATTGTTTCGCTTCCCCATTCCAGGCCAATAAAGGTTCTGTACCACTCTTCGCTTGGTGCAAGAGATTCCTGTATGTGCCCCAAATACACCTTTGTGTGCTTTTTCTATAATCTTTTATCTGTATTTAACAATTAGCTGTTTGTGGGGTCCTCCCCGCACCATGAGGTGCCATTAAAACCTCTCTATATAATAAATCTTTTTCCACACAATGCCTCTCTGGATGACATTGGGTCAGTGGAATGGGATTCTCATTAACCTTTCCAAAGCAATCACTCAAGGGAACATCTTCCTTGTGCTTATTAATATAGGAAGAACTACTAGGATTTCTCATTAGCACTAAATCAGCTGTCTCTTTCATTTTAGGTTGTTCCTCCAAAGTGGGTTTTTCAACAAGAGTTCCAGCACTTTCCTCAGAAGCTTTAATCTACTTCCCCTCAGAGCGAGTTACTATTAAAACACTTTGCAAATGCTTGGCTAGATCTAAACCAATCAGACAAGAAGCAGGGATTTCGTCTGACACTGCTACTTTCTATATACCAGCCCATCCATTATAGTTCACAGAAATTTTGGCTGTAGAAAAGGCCACTAACTCATAACCTATCCCTTTAACAGAGACCTCATGTTCTATCTTGTCTTCCTTAGGGATTAGGTCAGGATGGCAAATAGTTACTTGAAAGCATGAATCTTTAAAGCTAAAATGTTTTACACAATTGATACAAATATTTTCTGCTGAGTTTTCTAGTAAAATGAGATTGCACTGGATAGGAAACATTGTAACACTCTCACTTTGGGAATGTCTGGGCACTCTGCCGAATCCGTTTCCTCAGCAACCATGCTGTGGCGGGAAGAAGCCTGAATTTCAACTGCTGATTGCTGTGCCTTATGCTGCACACAAAACCCCTTCTTAGGCTGACTGGAATTTCCACCTTTATGCTGGTTAAAATCCCTATTCTTTTGAGTTTGGCACTGAACTAAAACATGACCTTGCTCACTACACGCATAACATTGTTTACTGGCCTTAGGTTCAAAATATAGGGCTTTATTAACTTTTCCCTCAGAACTATTAGATTTCAGGGGACTATGCTCTGGGAATGAGGAGTTCATCTTAAAATGGCTTTCCTTAGCTAGTGCCCGACTGTGGTGACTTTTGTTTTTACTGCATTTACTGTTGTTCCACACTTTCCTATCAAATGTTACCTCAGAAAATCAAGGATCTCTGATCTCACTAATAGAATCAGTATATTCAGATGCCTGTAGCACATTTTTAGAATCCTTGTCCTTGACTAGATAACGCAATTCCTTTAACAAAATGGAATAAAATTGTTCTAATCCAATTACATTTTTCATTTGTTCTAAGGAGGTGACATGTTACTGCTCCAGCCGTTTATGGAGCAATTGCATCAAATGTGCTACAAGCTGGGCAAAAGACTCCTCAAGTTTCTTTGAAATTGACCTAAATTTCCTTCTGGGGTGCTCTGAATTAATCCCAAATCTAGAATACACCATCTTTCTACAGTATAAGCTTCAAAATCTCTAGCTTGCTCCAGAGGCTTCTGTGAATAAAGTTCAGATAAAACTCCACTTATTTGTGACCTTAAAATTATTATCCTTTCATTGTCTTTAACCTCAAAGTTCCAACAAGCTTTCTCAAACAAAATCAGGAAAGATTAAGGACAATCTCTATTCCTATATTGAGGAAATTTCTTTAGGTCAATTTTTGAGAGATTTAACTCACTAGAATTATCGTTATTATTATTATTTTGAGCAGTTAATTTCAATTTCTTCATTTCAATTTGGAATTGCATTTCTCTTTCTCTTTGCTCAAATTCCCTTCTCCTGTTTTCTTGCTTAAATTCCCTTTGTCTGTCCTCAGCTTTCTCTCTCTCCTTAATCTCTAACTCCTTGAGCTCTAGTTCCTTATCTTTCTCTTCAGCCCAGGCTTTAATTTCTAGTTCCTTGAATTTGTATTCTTGTTCTAACTTCCATTTTTCAAAATCTTGGGAGCTTTGAATATTTTCTCCCTCTGAGGCAATAAATACAGGTCCCTCAGTTTCTTCATCCCTTTGAATTTGAGGGTTCCCATTTCCCTCAGTACTGTGGAGCTCAGCCTGTGCCTCCATAACTGACTTTTTACTTCTTTTGGATGGCATAAACAATACAATCTGGACTGGTTCTTTTCCCTCACAACAGCCAAAAGTACAACCCCTTTTCTCTTTCAGTGGCTTTCCTTCTAACTAGGTTATGCTTCTCCAAGTAGCTTGCCTCAGCTACTCCCAAGCTCAAAACCCTGGCCACAATATTTCCCTGTCTGGGCAATTTTTTGTCTCCAGACACAAGAGCAACTTTTGCTTAACTTTTATTATTTGCTATGAGTCAATGAGTAGAGCACTCAGCTATGGGCTGGGTTTGGTTGCACCTGAGTAAGATATGATGTTTGCAGCTATATTTTAAGGTATGTAACATGGGACAGGAGCAGTTAAAGGAATGGGGAGAAAATAGAAACAGCCCTGTGACCCAGTAAGCAGAGCACTCAGCTACAGTATCATAGTGTGGATTGCCAGAAGCCAGGGTAAGGCAACTCCCTACCTTCTCCTACCACCACACTGTCTTTCAGGCCTGCACAGATGCAAACCCATCTGTCAGCTGGGCAGTAAGTGAGTCGGGGAGGCAGCCAGCCCTTGACTCCTGGAAGAGAATCCTGGCCTCCTGCCTCTGAACATGGCTGCCACCCCCCCACACACACACATACACATCCAAGAAGGTAAGAGCCACTGCAGAGGTTTGGACTCCTTTGTGCCCCCTAAAAATTTTGTGCCAAGATAACCACCACTGTGAGGCCACCCACACGACACCACTGTTCAGCTGTGGGTTGGATTTTATTCTCTTTACGTGCTTAGAGGAATTAAATTATGAGCATCAGCACAGGGAAAATATGGCCCAATGGTGTCCTCAGTGAAGATTTCAAAGTAGGAGCCAGTTGTATTCTTAAGCTGAATCCACATTTTTCATGTAAATTATGCAAATGAAATAGAGTTGAAAAGGGCATGGAAGAGATAAAGTACAGCATGATCCTATGCATGTTGCTCAGGCCTAAGTCCAAGTAAGTTTAGTAGAATTTACTCCCAAGTGAATGTGTACAGCACTGGAAATGTTCTTCACACACACACACACACACACACACACAAACACAAACACATTGGATTTTTTAAAGAAATCATTATTAATGGATTCTTCTTCTTCTTCTTCTTCTTCTTCTTCTTCTTCTTCTTCTTCTTCTTCTTCTTCTTCTTCTTCTTCTTCTTCTTCTTCTTCTTCTTCTTCTTCTTCTTCTTCTTCCACAGTAGAAATACTGCCCTTTTTAAAACCAGCAGCATTTTCACTGCTGTTATGGACTTAATGATAGTTAATCAGAATAATGGAAGCCACAAATGTAAGAGCTTTTGATTGCATGTGTGTTTAAAGAATAAGAGACATTTCTCCTGCTGTTGACTTTTACCTGGTAAACATGCTTTTATGTTTAATGAACAAATTGGTTTATTTCAAGCTACGCACTGAGCATAATTCCCCTTAGAAAAATTGTTTGTGGCTTTTCCTAAACAGAGATGTGGGAGACATCGAAGATTTTCATGGGCCCCAGCACTCCATATATGACGATCTACTTGGTAATACGTTGACTTACAATTTTAGATGTATATGTATATTTATGTATATGTGTGTATAAAAGTACAGTGGTGCCTCCACTTACGACCATAATCTGTTCCAGAAGATGGATGTAACTCAAAATGGCTGTGTCGAAGCACCATTTCCCATAGGAATGCATTGAAATGCAATTAATCCATTCCAGCTGAAGAAAAAAATCACCATATATATATAACTGCAAGACTCATTGGAAATGTGATTAATCCCTTCCAGCCAAAGGGGAGAGGAGAGAAAAGCAATCAACCATACATGACCCATTGGAAATGCACAGAAAACAAACTGAGCAGATTGGAAAGGCACAGAGAACAAAGGGGGCAGGTTGGAAATGCAAAGAAAACAAAGGAAAAAGCAAGGGAAGCATGCAGGACCCATTAGAAATGGGGAAGCCCCCCCCAAAGCAGCCAACCCCCCCCCGACCCATCAGATATGGGAAAAAAACCAAAAAACAAACAAACCCCCAAAGACCCATCAGAGCACAGAAACATAACCACCTCCAGCTCACAACCACACTGCAACAGTTTTTAAAAAACTGAAAAGAGCACCTTACCTTACAAGGCAGCCCAAAGCATCCCTGCAAACACACACACAGTCTCTCAGAAGCAGAAGGAGGCAGTCCGAAGCCTCCGACGATGAGGTACACTCTCTAACTGCTGGGGCGAAAGAGCTACAAAGAAGCAACCTCATCACCACCTACAGTTAGAAATTTGAATTTTCCTCCTTTTCCCCCTGCTTTTTTGTGTTTGTAAGTGGAATCTCCAGTCGCAAGTAGAAGCAAAATTTTGCAGCCGGAGCTGGTCGTAACTCAAAATGGTAGTAAGTAGGGATATTCGTAAGTGGAGGCATCACTGTAAAATCATAACTCATGCAAACACACACACACATTTATATGTTTATATTCTTTTCCTAATAGCAAACCATGACAGTGAAATAAAGGCAGTGACTTGGAAATGCTCTTCTTGTATTTCTGTCTGTCCATGTGCTGGATTTGGGTATCTGTGAATATTCATGCTGTGATTTGATAGATTTAAATTATATTTCATGCAGATTTCAGAAACCATCACCACCACCACTGTCTCAGTTTCACAGTGGATATACCATCCCTTAAGGTGGTAGAAACCTCCTTAAGGAGCTTTCTTGACATGACAATTTCAAATAAAGTCTTAGCAGTCACAAGAGAGCTTTGAGGATACCCTGAACTGCCAGAAAAATGAACAAGTGGCTTCTAGAACGAATTAAGCCTGAACTATCTCTGGAGGCTAAAATGATGAAACTGAGGTTGTCCTACTTTGGGCACATCATGAGAAGGCAGGATTCTCTGGAACAGACAATAATGCTGGGAAATATTGAAGGCAACAAAAAAAGGGGAAGACAGAATATAATAGGAATTGACTCCCTTAAGGATGCTATAGGCTTCAGTTTATAAGGACTGAGAAGGGCTGTTGAAGGCAAGACATTTTGGATATGTATCTTTAATAGGGTCGCCATAAGTTGGAGGTGACTTGACCACACACAAAAACAACAGTCACAAGATTTAATGGTTGTTGTAAGTTTTTGGGCTGTCTGGCCATGTTCTTGAATCCACACAGCCTGTAAAAAACTGGACTCCACAGACAAAGGACTACATCAATATCAGCCAAAAAATGAGAAGTCATGATTGGGACAAAATTGATACCCTCTCCTACAGAAAGATGGAAAAAGAAATGGTGAACCACACAGCCAGACAAAAATAGAAATTCAACATATGCCAAATGAGTCAACCCACAAGAACACGGCCAGACAGCCTGAAAAACCTACAACAACCATCAGATCCTGGCCATGAAAGCCTTCAAGAAGAATCACAAGATTTCTTCACTTCACTAAACAGTATGAAAATTCCCATCTCAAAGCAAGAACTCATTGTCATCTAAAACTGCTGTAATTCCATTTAATATTTCCCACATGAAAGAAAATGTCAGGGGAAAAATATAGACTCAGAAGGGGTCAGGAAGTAATTTGAATTATTTGCTGTATTTTCTTGTAGGTTACCTAGTACATACATTCATTATGGTTTTTTTTCTTTTGAAATTATTGATGATAATTTTCTTGAACTTGCCTGTATCCAAGGCACTTTGCCAAGAAAACAAATATTTGATATTCATAGAGGCTCACAAATTGTTGATATTTATTAATGTGTTATTAGTTTTTGAATTATGGATTGCTAATTTATTATTAATGTAGAGTTCTGGGCCTCAGTCTAATTTTGATCCCAGACAGAGTAAAATCCATGGGAATTATATGAATGCTGACTATCACGCTCCTTTCATTTCCATGGGTCTACTGTAGTTGAGATTTGGCCTCCAGAGTTTCACAATCACATAAAGGGAACTCCAGTGTGATGGAACCGACTTTGCAGGCTCATTAGGAATTAGAATTTAACAGCATTTGATGTTTTTTGTTTGTGGAAGTGGGGCACAGTGGTTTTGTTTGGATTTTCAAGGTCAAAATGTAGTGTAGGATTATAGGCCAGGCCCAGAACTGTGTAACTGCTGGATCCCTTTGATTCTGCCAGAATTGGCAGTCTCTTTTCTCAGCTGCAGTTTCCCATGTACCCTAAAAACCAATTGGGGCATCATCATCTGAAATAAAATTATTGGTGCGAGAGAAGGCTGCAGGGAAAGGAAAGGAGTTCTTATTCCAATGGTACTGGATGTACAAAAAAACTACCCCTGGATCTTGACTGCGAATACAGTGTGCAGTGAGAGGATCTTTAACTCATTGCTCTAACACTACAATCCTGAAAAATATCTTATTCTGGAATCACTGTCAAAAGAAAACTCCCTTGGTGTTGAGGGAGTTGTTTTTTTTTTCAGAAGTACTATTTGCAGTGCATAAAGTAACACCAGAATTTCTGAAACCAAAGGCTTCATTTGCTGTTGGTGTGAAAGTCTATTGTAGGAGCCTGCTACTTCCTTCAAGATACTCCATGTACCAGGTCTATGTGGCTTGAACCCTGACACTATAAATTGTTTCCAGGCCCTCAGTGAGGGCGATTTTGCTCATGGGATGTAAATCTCCACTTGGTTCATCCTCTCACAGTAAATGAGTAAATACTGTACCCTCAATATCTAGCCCTTCCTCGTCAGTTGTACACCTTCAATTATTACTTCTTTTGTGGCTTCACACAAAAAAGTTCTTGTTCATAAGTAGACTTCATATATGAGGAAAAACCTTGGGAACCCTGGATTCCTGCTTCTATGTAGAGCCTACATTCAAGTTGAACCCTTCCTTCCAATCTGATGTCAAAAATATGAAGATATATTGTCCTCCTAACTTGGTCTTGAAGGCATTAGTGCACAGCATGAATGGGATGTCAAAATCAGGGCTTGTATGACAGTTGTACAGAACACACAGTCCTTCAAGGTGACAAAACCATGCCATTCCCTGTTCCCTGAATACACACTAAGATGGATCATCTTGTAAGTCAGGTCAGTCAAGAGAGCAATGATGGTCTTGCAAATGTAAGTACAGTTCAGCTAGTATGGCTGCCACTAGTAACCTAATGGGACAGTTAGTGAAGGCATATACTCCAACTCCGTCTCTTTGTGGGAATTCCAAAACAGAAGGCTGTTCTTTATGGTCTGTTTTGTGTTTCTGCACTTCAGTCCAGATAGTTCTCCCTTGACAAAGGCTTCGCCCCACTGTATACCAGTAAAAAAGCTAGGGCTGAAGCCTTGGCCTCATGCATAGGCTGAAAGGATCGCCCAAATAACCTGCCTTGGAGTTAGACTGGGCCTGCTGAGGTTGCTTCCTGGACCACTTTACGACTAGAAAAGGCAAAGGTTCAGGGGCTGCTGTTTATTTTCCCCAAAACCTCTTCCTCCTTTACTCTTTAGCCTCCTCTGCCTTTTCCTGGGGTGCAGTTTAAATTTCTTGTCTCTACGTTCTTTCTTCACCTCCACGTCTACTTGACTCTCCCTCTCTCTGCACCGTTGGCATGCAGTGAGGAAGGGACATTGGCGGTTGAGTGTATATTGGTCCTGGAAGCTCACACTATGCTGGGACCCATTCACCATTGGGAAACTCTACATGTTCATCTTTGGAGTTTTCTCTCCTCATTAGAGGGCCCTCCTTATCCTTATGCTGTTCCCTGCCTGCCCATATGATAGCAGCACTGGGGTTGAGTGAGGCAGGAGGCCTTCCTTCCTTCCTTCTGACACATAGTGAGACTTACTTCTGAAAAACCACTCAAAGAACCTTGGGGTGTCTGCTTAAGGATATAACCAGCATCTTTCAGCTTTATATTTAGAGAAGTATACCAACATTATCTATGGAAGAATTACTTCCTATTATGCAGCCTTTAGAAACACTAAGACTCCTGCAAGGATTTCCTTATTATACAAGCAATCATTAATGTAACTAGGCTTTTGAAAATTATATTTAACATTTTCCAAAGTGCATTTTTCTTATATGTTAATAACATTAATGTTATTCAAGAAATGCAGCTGATCATGAAGTAGGTGTGCTGAATCTGCTATTTTTCTTTGCTTTAGTCTTTGATTGCTGTGAGTGAGAAACATCTGCTTAAACGCTATAGCTGCATTCTTTTCCAGGGACGTGCATACACTCCTGGCAGGAAGCGGCAGCTGCCAGCAGGTGGGGTAACCCATTATTCTGCCCTTTCACTTAGAGGCAGAGCATAAGATCAAAGGCTTATTTTAGCCAATCCTAGTTACGATTAGGTAACTAGTATCCTATCTGAATTCTAACAACATACTATATAAATCATGCTAAGTAAATAAAGGAGCTCTCAGGACATTGCCTGTAGGCTCCGCTGGCTTGGACATCCACTGTCGACTCCTTTGTTCTCTCTCAAAGGCAATTAGCCTTCCTTTGATCCGTGATCACCTACAGATTGCCATCTTATACTTTTTGCTTTGTCTTTGTCTGTGGTGTATAAATACAAACTCACTTGAGATGTGCAAAATGTTCCCAAGGAATTTCACTAATATTGCAAATATTTCATCTAAAATGCAGGACTTAGACCCGAATTTTAATTAGGTGAGATCTAGCGGTAACTCTAAGGGATGTGGTGGCACTGTGGGTTAAACTGCAGAAGCCTCTGTGCTGCAGGATCAGAAGACTAGCAGTCATAAGATCGAATCCATGCAACGGAGTGAGCTCCTGTCACTTGTCCCAGCTCCTGCTAACCTAACAGTTCAAAAGCATGCTGGCCACGTGACCATAGAAACTGTCTTCAGGCAAACACTGGCTCTATGGCTTGGAAATGGGGATGAGCACCGTGCCCTAGAGTCAGACATGAGTGGACTAAATGTCAAGGGGAACTTTTAGTGGTAACTTTAATACTGTAGTAACTGCCAGGTCATTTGATAAATTAATCTCCCCTTCAAAAATATAGTTTTACAACTAGTTCAACAAACATCAAGGTGGAGTAAGCATGACAGCAAGATTAAGAATATGATGTATTCTGAAGCAACTCATGTTCTTTGTCAGATCTGATTCGGTTCTATGAAAATAAGGCTTTAAAGTGCCAAAATATAAGCACTTAACTGATTACAGCCTGCAGAATATTCAGAGAGCTCTTTGATTTCTGCCTTTATCAGTCAAGGCTTATTTCCTGAGCTTTTAAAACTCTAGACATCTTTCCAGACCTTTTCTATAACTAAAATTATTTTAATTGAATCAGCAGACTAATAATGGAACAAAATCAAGTTAGCAGCGTCCTTGTTAAATGTTGTAACCAGTACACTTCCTTCTAATTGCTTCCTCTATAGCTACAAGGGGAAAAATGGAAATAGGCAAGGCCTAATGATGTTAAAATGTGAGTGGGAATTGTTGAGTAATTAGCAATTTTCCACACTGAAGTCAGATAAAACTTCAGAATCTCAAAAGTCCATACTCGATGGCAAGCAAGACTATGGTTTGGAGAGCAGGCCAGCCTTGAAGGTAAAATAATAGCATGATAACCTATGAAAAGAACAAGGTCAGTAGTGTTTTGATTGCATGCAGTCATATTTGCATGTGAACCTGCTAGGTTCAGTGGAATTTATTATGAAGTTAAGTAGATATGCTTACAATTACCAGGCCATTGGTCAAACCACTAAGCAGGGGCTGTACTGCAGGAGATTAGACTTGTTCATGTTTTGTTCCTTGCAAAACTTAATCTGTGGGAAGGGAGCAGGCTTGCATCTCCTAATCTATTTTAAATTTCTCATGTTCTTCCAAAACTGTAAACAGAGTTTGAGCTCTACATAATTCAATACACATAGACCAGTATCATCTGGTAGTATAGGCAGAACGTTGCTCTCCATCCGCATTGGTGTGTGCCTTCTCCAGCTTGATGTAATACAAGTTGAAGGTTAGCCTAGTAATCTCAAGGTTAGACCATTGTAATGGACTGTACGTGGGGCTGCCTTTGAGATTGATGTGGAAACTTCAAATGATGCAAAATGCGGCAGCCAGGCTTCTTAGTGGGGTGAAAAATATCAACATATCTCCACCACCCTGGCTGCTTTGCACTGGTTGCCCATTCATTTCCACATTGATTTCAAAGTATTAATGATGACATATAAAGCCGTAAACAGTTTGGGACCTCAATACCTGGCAGATCACCTTCTCCCACCCAGGTCTACCTGAATCACTCGACAAAGCCAGCAGGGACAGCTGAGGGGCCTTACACTGACAGAGGTCCGGAAGGAAAGAACAAGAAACCAGGCCTTCTTGGCAGTGGCCACTTGGCCATGGAATACCCTCCCAACGGAAATCCGTCTGGCTCCCTCACTGAGTGTTTTTAAAAGCCATTTTAAAAACTGGCTCTTTAGGCAGGCCTTCCCTCCAGTCAATTAACTGATTTTCTGTTCTTTAAATATCCAATATTGACAATGTATATAGACATTAGTTAGTAGATTTTATTATGTATGTTATATTATTGCATTTTACTATTTGTGTAAGCCACCTCGAGTAGACTTTGTCTAGGGGGTATAAGTTCAATAAAAGTAAAGTAAAGCCTGAATCATTGTCCAAATATGCCACTATCTGGATCTTATGGGACTATCTTTTAAAAGTTCAAACAAATAAATTTTATAAAAATGCAAACCCTACCCCTCGATAACAGCAATCACAGAACCTTCCTAAGATTTTCCTGTCCACCGGACTGAACCAAATAGTCCACAGGGGTTACACAAGCTATACCCAAGAGCCTAAATCACAGTTCTCAAGCCCAGTCCTACTAATAGGTGAAGTGAAACTGGCACCCCAGGCTACAGATTTTGGATCTCATAGAAAAGCAGCAAGTTATTTGGTATTTGCTTTCTTAATAGTGCATTTTTGCTGCCAAGAATGGGAAGAGATTTTCTGAGTCATGTACCAAAATAATCTGCCTGGTTTTGAGCATAGAAAGTGCACACACTTGGAACTGTGTGATTAAGAGAGGCTATCTGCACTTCTGCTTCAGGAAACAAAATGTCTTTGGCTGTCCTGACTAGACAGACAGTGGTTGGAATCCAGTAACATAAATTATGCTACATAATTCTAATGACATTTAAGACTTTGCATCCTCACCACCTAAGGCTTCCTTCCGAAGGACCAATGGTAACTTGAGGGAGCCTAGGAACCTTTGGGCATTGGGAAGGGGGTTTTAGTTATTGAAATTCACCCATGGCTAATGACATCATCAGTCTTATGCAGAGTAACTTTTGTTACTGGATTCCATCCATTGCTGAAGAAATCTAAGTGTAATGATACATTCAAATGAATACCTGCCACCAGCACCATACTTGCAGCTCAGTAGGTGCACTCCAGAAGCTACAGAGATCAAGAGCTTCCCTTGGTTGAAAAATGGCTATTTATCCTTCTGTTTCCATTAGGCCAAACTTTGTGGAAGAGCCATGTAAAATTTGGTGCCCAGTTGTAATATGGATATAATTAAACCTTAGTCTTTCCTTTCACCACAAGTAGAGACATCAGAAGGCTTATTTAGCTAGGGGTTAGGAATCTGAAGCAATTAAAATTCTTAAGGTCACTCCTTCAAGAGCAGAGGTTGTCAGAGTGTGAGACATGCCTGTTGTTATTCCTTGTTTGTGGCTGTTCAAACCCAAATACATGGTTGCTTTAATTAGCTTTTCTATTCCCCTCACCATGTACTTTAAGACACTTCTGGCAATGCAGAAGAACAACATGTTCCAGTATATCTTGGATTACAAATCAACCAACCCTCATTATTCTCTCTTAGATGAAAATAACATTTGTATTATTTGGAAGGAAAGGTGAGATACCTGCTGTATAACAATGTTTCACGTCTTTTAGTGCATTTCACAATTTATTTGGGACTTCTGAGTGTTGTATTGAAAAGAGAAATGTTTTAATCCAGGTGGCTTGATGGGAAATATAACCTGCTCTGAAACACCCACTGCTTCAATTTGAATACGAAGTAACACTTGAATGAACTGTAAGTTTTCTCACTAGTCACATTGCACTAGGAGTCTCTGATCACCTTATCACACCTCTCCAATCCAAGTTCCAGAGGTGGTAAAACACCTACAATTTGTCTATGTGACCAGTTTCAGTCCACTTTTTCGGTTCAAGGAGTTGACAGCATTGATCTTAGCCTAAGGTGGTAGAAGCTGATGTTAAACCACAAGTTAAAGGATGTACACATGGCCTGCTATATTAAATTAGTTTGGGAGCTGTCAGCCATTGCTCAGGGAGAATATTAAAGATAATTTAACTTGTTTGAAATAAATTCAAACAAATGTTAAAGATACAAAATCAGTGTATGGAAAAATGGCTATTTGGATTGGAAAATCTGGAGCCAAATCTCACTAAGCTGTAATGTTTACTGGGAGTCCTCGACCATAGCCAAAAGTGCACATTTAAGGCAGAGCTGACCTCAGACTTTTTGCTGCCTGAACAAGAACAAAATGGTGCCCCTTCCTTTCCATGTTGATAATCTTATTGGACGAGCACATGAAACTATCTTCAGTGTTCTCTACTGGACCTGAAGAATACAGGCTAACAGAAGGATATGGAAGAGGCTTTATGGTGCACAGATTGAACATCTTACTGACATGTTCCACCACCTGGACAATCATCTTCTTCCGTCTAATGGGACTGTCATACAACTGTGGCCAAGATAAAATGGGATAGCCTAACTTATGGCATGAGAATTTCCTTGGAAAAAGACCAGAAATTAGAAAGTTATGTCAATATGCATGTTATGCAATACCCTTCTTCTACCCAAACGTCATGATTGCCTGTTCAGAACTCACCAATCAGCTGTAAGATATAGACACCTCCCATAGAGGAACCCAAGTAAGGCATGAAATACAGGACAACAATGCCCAGCAGAATTGACTCAGAAGGTTCAAATTGGTTGAAGGAGGTCATCTGAACACTTACGGATTCAAGAGAACAGAAGGCTGGTGTGACGTTTACCACGTGGCCCCTGCTTGTCTCTATCAAACAAAAAGAGCTCATGCTATGTCATCCCACCAGCAGATATCGATTGTGACGTCCCTTTCTTTTCTTTCACTGCCACCAGTGGATTTCCTTTGTCCACAATGTAAAAGACTTTGGTCAGACACTTGTCTGGTTAATGCCAACAGAACTTATTTATTGAAGTGTATTAAATTGAATCAGAATCACAGATGTTCTTCATTCAGTGCTTACAATCAAATCATTAAAATATCATACATCTTCCCACATACTCAATCACCACCTGCTCTATCTATTAACCTTGATCAGCTTATCTCTATTAGTATATGCTCTCACTATCTCCCTGAATATCTCTTTCTCTCTCTGCAAGTTCTATATCCTCTCTCTCTCTGCCAAACCTTATATCCCCTGACTCCACCCCTCCACTCCTCTCATAGGCTCATGAAAATGAGATCTTGAATATGAGTGACAGGAGTGATGTGGGGCAATTGTCACAGCTGGTTCTTGCAATTGTCATGATTAATTCAATGTGATGTCATGTAAATACCTGTAAGTGATGCTTCGGTGCAAATATAGATGAATATGTTAGTTTTGGTTTCTCCTGGTTTGTTTTTTTCCAATATTAAAGTAGGTTCACACCAAACTTTTTGAATTGTCCAGTCTTAAATTTGGCTCATCCTGGGTTTTTTTTCAACTTGAAAATGCATGATACATTTATGTACTCAGTTCTGAGTACATGCAATTTTAATGCATGCTTGCCTGTTGTACATTTTGACATTATCTGTATTAATATATGTATACTTGTAGGCACCTTCCTTTATTAGAAACATTGTGTACACATTTCTTAGTGGAGAGTGTAATGTTCAGCCCTCCCCTCACCTGTCCGTCACAGCTGAGCAGTGGAAAAGGAGCCAATGAGGGAACGGAAGGTGGTGCAAAAGGGGGAGGGGCTGGGATATATAGGAGTGTATGGAGTATGTGTGAGAGAGTTCTGTGAGTCTGAGAGACAGTGTGCCAGAAAGTCAGTGAGAGTTAGAAGCTGTGTGTGAGTTCTAGAGTGAGATCTGGAGAGATCTGGTGTGGGAGTTGTCAGTGAGGGAAAGTCTATGTGTTATTAGTTAAATAAGAAAGTGATTTACACCTTGATTATCTTTCTGTGATTTGCCCATTTTATTTAGTAATCAATAAACCAGTTTTGTTTTCGAAGAAACCCTTGTCCTTTTTATTTAAAGGAAAGGTTGGTGGCAGCCAGAGTGTGTGGTAGCATGGTGACCATTCTGTGAGGCCTGAGTAAGCAGAGACAAAGGAGTGGCAAGCCATGTTACAGAGAGCTTCACTGCAAAATTCAGAGAAGTGTGAATTTTAACTAACAAATACATTTCAGTGGTTGGATGAGGCATGAAATGTAAGTTTAGATGCAACTATGTGGATTTTTCTCCTGCTACTTTTTTTCAGTGTCATACAGAGCATGCTTTCTTTCTCTGTATCTCACAGAGAGTAAATAATACATGATAAAATAAAATATACAAGATCAGGGAAGTATGCAAATAAATTTCATTTGCATAATTGACACAGGCTTCAGAAATGCAGGTTTCCCTGTCTGAGGCTAATTTGGCATAGGATTGTTTGTTTCTTATTAAACAACTCTGGTTATTGAAGAACAAATGGTGAAATAGGTTCTTAGAAAGAATTTCTGAGTTTCTGTAACATTACTAGTGACATTTTCAAATTGATATATTCCACATAGAATGGATTACAGATGGAAGACACGCTGCCATGTGGCAGCAGACAAAAGTATGTAAATTAAATTCTTCAAAAAACAAACAAATAAAAAACTTCCGGTTTATGAATGGGGGAACTGTTCTTGTGTATCCACAATTCAAAATGCCAAGCAATGCCCTGATACTGCCGCACAATTTCATGCCTACATTTCCATCAAGAACAAGGATGCCAAACTTCACACAGCAAAGGACAGTCTGAATGTTGATGACACCAATGGCAGCAGTCAATGTGGTCTATAAGATATTCTCTTGTGCTCATTACCATTCACAAAGAGATACCAAGCAAGGGAAATCCTAGAACCTGGGTCCTTTCTCGTCATTTAACCACAACTCACCGAAAACAAAAAGCAGTTGTCCAGACTGCGCCATGATGACACACCTCTGCTTGCGGGGTGGAGGGGGGGATTGACAGGGACTTATACATCCAGACTAGAGATGGGCATGAATTCATCAAGGTTGCTGAATCGCAAATTAATGATTTTTTTATAACAAACTGATGAATAATTTGTCCAATTTTTTTTTAAATTTTAAAACCATCTAAAATCCCCTCAAGCACCTAGAGACACCCAATTCTCAGAGAAGCTTCTCTTGACTCCTTTCTACAAAGCTCTGCAAGGTTGGTGAAGTTTAGGTTTCAGACATCCAGGTTATACACCCACAAAATGGGTCCTCCAGTAAAGTGCCTTTTAGCAGCTGACTTGGGGAAACCCAGTCTTCACCAGACCTGGAGGGATTGTAGAGGAGAGTCAGTAGATAGAAGCTTTCCTGTGATTTTGGCGTCTCTAGGCACCTGGGGGAACTTTCCTTAGGGGGGCTTTTTTGGGATGTATAACTTGGACATCTGAAATTCAATTTTCACCAAACCTGGAAGGATTGTAGAGAAGAGTCACAGGAATCTTCCCTGCAATTTAATTTTTTTTTTTCATTATAAAACAAGATTGTTGCAAACTAACAGGAGTATGTCATTTAGAGAAGTGTATACAGCAGAAATGGGCTACCTGGGGGGTGAATTTGTCCAATGCATTAAACCTTTGTGGGCTGAACCAACTCCTCCTTGCAAAATGGGAAGGGACTAGAACTTCATTTGTAGTTTGAAAAAACTACTTCTGGTTCGGGAAAGAGAAAGTTAGATTTTTGTGCTAGAAGTGAATCACCGCTTCTGCAGGTTTCCAGTAGCAAAAATCCTAGAAACTGGAGAGGGGAGGCTTAGAGAGCAATCCAAGATCCAAAAATGGTGTTCTGAACTACATATGGCCAACTGTCTAAGAAAATACATTCTAAATAATGCTGGAGGACTGGTGTACTGTGATTTGGGCATTTTGAGAAGCTTGCATGATGCTTTGAGTTTCCCATCACCTGTAGTTCCTCAACTTAAACTTGGAATTGGTTAGTGTTTTAATGTAATCTGGTGGAAGAAGAAGAAGTTAACTGCACAATGCACTGAATAGAGAAGTGATCCTTACATTTATATGTACTTCTGAGGTACAACAGTCACTGTAATTTTATCAAACAGATTCTCTCAGGAGAAAGCCACTGCAAAACGTTACTAGTCTTTAAAGGGAAACTACCCATTGTGAATGGCATATGTAAGGCTTTTAAAAATTCTTCCTGTCCACTGAACTTCATTTGGCATTACCACCGAGCCCACCAAATTGGTTCACATTTCAGACAGGTTAATCTATGGAACATTGGAGGTGGCCAAGATCCTGGACAAATGACACTTAACCAGCTGGCCTCCCTTCTGGAAATCATCTCTCTGGCTTATGGCTCTGCTAGAATCATTTTTATTTAGACTAATTTTCATTTCACTCTGCAACGACAGCACATTCAGCACACCTCTCTGCATAGAAGTTAATGGGAACTCACAAGAATGTGGTTAATAGATCATTCCTATTTTAATTTTGCCCGCGTGACAGCAGTCAGGCTCCCACATCTGCTTTCATAGCCCTATATAATTGTATTCCACAGTAGAAATATGAAGATTTCAGGTTTTGGAGTGGAGGAAGCCACTGGCTACACTGCCTAAGGAACTCTAGGGCTTTGGGAGCACAAAAACATTCCCCCCAAAAAATGCATACCTCCACTCTCCAGTATTTTTTCATTGTCTTATGCACCATTCTCTAACCTACATAGATCCACCCCAGGTATGTGATTATGCATTATACCCACACATGGTTTTGGATTGTGCCCAGAAGTATAGCAGCAAATTGAAAAATGCAAGGTCCGTTATGTCAGGATCTCAATAGATGACACAATTCATAATTAGAGGTGGAAGTCTTTTAAAAGCTGACATGTGTTTGTTTACTTTAACACAGGGGTCTCAAACTCAATTTACCTGGGGGCTGCTGGAGGCAGAGTCTGGGCGAGGCTGGGCCGTATCAGATTTTCCGCCAAGTGGAGCAAGAGCCCAAGGAAGCCGCCCAGGAGTTTCCTTAGCCTGGCTGGGGCTCCAAGGAGGAGGGGGGCACACGAGCCCTCCTCGCTGGCCATGACCCCTTCGGGCTTCTTCGCTACCACCACCAGCAGCAGCAGGACGAAGAAGCGGGGAAGGGAGGGAGCACCGGCGACCGCCTAGCCGGGGGGGGAGGAGGGCACAACATAAAATTTTAAAAACCCTCTCAGAATCACCTTGCCAAAGGAGAAAAGTCCCCATCAGTACTCACGAAATTAAACAGAACGGGGTGGGTGGCCCCACAGGTGCACACGCACACAAAAACACACACAGACATGGAGGTCCGGCCACCTTCCTCTGAGGGCCCCCCTCAAAAAAAGGCTCACTCAGCAGCAGCTACCCCCACCATGACAGAGGAGCAAACTTTGCGAAGCAAGCTGAGGCAGCCTCCAGAGCTGAGGTGGCTGAAGCAGGAGGAGGAGGAGGAGGAGAAGGAGGAGGAGGAGGAGGAGGAAGCACCGTCAGGCCCTCAGGCGGCCGCTGGCCGGGCTGGTGCTGGGTGTGCAGAGAGAGAAAGAGAGCCAGATAGCCGCTTCCCTGGAAGAGGTGGTGGTGGTAGCAGCTGCGGTTGGCAGTGCTGTTGGAAGCGCTCTTCAAGGATGGGCTGGGAGTGAGCTTCGCCCTCAGGCATCACTTGGTGGTGGCTCGGGCACTTGGGGAAAAGGGCTGGCAGTGTGCCTCACTCGCCGGCTCTTCCCCAAGACAGTGCCTCTTGCACTCTCCATTCGGAGCTGCAGCCTGCCAGCTGGCAGACAGGTGGGCTGGCTGGCAGGCTGCAGTTCCAGATGGTGGGTGCAAGAGGTGCTGTCTTGGGAAAGAGCTGGCAAGCAAGGCAAGGCTTTTTTTTTTTTTACTCTTGACAGCAGGGGACACGTGGGTGCTTCGGGGGGTGCAGTCAAGGCAGGGGCCACAAACTATCATCTGGCGGCCGCAAATGGCCCCCAGGCCGCATGACCCCTGCTTTAACATGACATTTTACAGCTCTGGAACAGAAAATTAGATTGCTTTTGCTTTGCAACTGACCATCAGAAATTCAATACAAGCTTTGTTTTTGTCTAGTAAGTCAATCACAAAGTTGTACAGAATCACAACTTTGGGGGGGGGGGACATTTTATTGCCTTCTGTCTAGAAGGGTAGCAACTTTGTGCTTCTGGCCTCAGTCATGCCACTCACTCTGAAATCCACACTCTCTCACAGCCACACACCTTCTAAGATTTTGCTATAAGACTAAATGTTTTTCAAAGGCAGAATGTTAAAAGGCTTGAGGTCCCCACCTATTTTCCTATGTAGCCTGACAACTGAGAAAGTCAGTGTGGTTTAATCATTAGAATACTAGACTTGGGAAATTGAAATTTAATTCCCTACTCAAACTCACAACCATAAAACTGACTAGACTAGTCTTACAACTTGCCCTACCTCACAACATTATTACTGGTAAGACAAAGTGAAAGAACTACAAATGCCACCTTGAGCTCACTGGAGGAAGTTGGGGACAAAAATATAGCTAATAAATACAAAGTGTACTAAACTGATCAAATATTCAAACCTTATTTGTGAAAGACTTTAATGACCACACAGCCAGTTTTCTTTGTAATCACCCAAGGGATTTCAACCATAAGAAAAATAATTCATTTATTTCCGTTAATAGCTTGGGTTGGGAGAATGCAATCCAATATAGAACACCATAGAGGGAGCAGGGGTGGGAAGGGGAAGAGAACATTGTGTTTGGAAGAGGAACAAGTGCTTGCAAAAGGGGAGGTTTAGGACTTGACAGATAAAAGGTTGGCAGCCAAGCACTGGAGAACGTCCCAACATCCTCCTATGCCTGTGGTTTTTAGAATCCATAAAGAAGCCAGGGTGCAACTCATGGAGATCACTGCCTCTTTCTCTGTCCTACATGAAGGAACCACTGACTACTGCAGATCAGCAACAAAAAAACTACCAAGGAGCAATGTCTGAAGACCTGTAACCTCCATCAGCCCCTGGTTTCAAGACAAGTGAAAAGTAGGTGGCTGCATTTAGGCAGAATAGGAACAGAAGTGAATGAGTCAAATCAGAAAGGTATAAGCAGATAAGACAGGCATTACTTACTGTTTAGAGTCACCACAGACAGTTTAAATACATTTATTGACTAAAATCAACTCTATATTCTTATATAAAATTCACTATATGAGTCAGCCAATTTATAGGAAGATTAGCTTAACAATTGGTTGGGGAAATTCAGATAGTACTGACATCATCTCACATACACATGCCAGCTTTCATGTTTGCTCTTATCTCTGAACCGAAAGATTGCTTTCTTTTTCATGTTTTCTCAAGGCTGTATTCTAGATTTATGATGTTACTATAGCTGAATATTGTTTCTGTATAGTACAGTTGAAAAGAGAAAGAATTAGTTTCTTTTGTAACGTATAATGAGAGTAGCTGCTATGGCCAAATGTTTCAACAATAAAAAGAACGTGGTTTTTCATACAGCGCTGCATTGATGACAGTCCTTTCATCAGGAGCAAGAGTAGGTGACAAGTACTTGGAAAATGCTTCTTGTTCCAGGCAACTTTCTGAGTTTCACCCTGCTGAAGCTCCTTGCTAAGATTTTCCAGGATCAGCAAGATTTTCCAGCTTCCTATGGAAAGAAGCCCCACATCTTGTCCACCTTTCTTCTTTTACCTCCTTCACTTATTGTTTTGTATAAGAAACCACCAAATTCTCCACAGCTTAATGTCCTTTCCAATGAATCTTGAGGAGGACAAGGACAATTTTGCACAGAAAATTGTAATAATCTTGTGCAACATGACATTTCTTCTGCCCTTTCTGGGTGAATCCTTCATAGGAAAGAGGCCATGTCATACAGGAATTGTAATATTTCTGCACAGCTTGGTTTTCTTTCACCAAAGAAAGGAAAGGAAAACTAGGATTTCCTGTGAGGTTCCCTTGCCTTTGTATTTAAATTTTATTTTATTAAGTGGGGGAGTTTCACACAGAAATCTTACTGGGAGGGAAAAAGAGAGCCCCCCCCTCATTTTCTCACCAATAGTAAGAGGCTGAAAGATTCATCTATCTTACAGAAGTCTGATTCTTTTACTTTTAGAACAATACAAATTGTATCACTGGAAGTGACCATATGGGTTATGTCCTTTTTTTCATTTTCTTTTATTTGCATGCCAGTGTTAAATCTTTGGTGAGAGATGGAAGTGACTTTATGGTTGTCACCTCATTAGGCTCACCACTGTGTGCCTAAATTGACCTTGTTGCCAAAGTATCAGAGCTAAACAGTGCCTTTTTTTTGCATTGGCCCCATAACTCCTGCAATTCATTGAAACACTTATTTCTTCCCTACTATTACTGAAATTGAGCTCATTTATAATTTTAATGATTTTTTTCATAACTGTTTCAACTGTTCTATCTCTTTTTAATGACTTTCAATATATTTCAGAAGAATTAGAAGTCTATTTGCTGCAACTGAGTTGTTAAAATACTTTTTCACTGGGGCTTCCTTTTCTTTTCTTTTTTAAAAAAGCATCAGCCACTGTGGACTAATTAATGGATAAAGTTTTGTTGGAGTGTGTATTAAAGATACTTTAAGTGTGCATTTGACATGTAGTATAGTATGGCTGTCTATTTCTGTGGGTATGATGGGGCAGCACCTTCCATCAGCCCCAACAAGCCTAACCAATGGATAGGAAAGATAAATATTGAAGCTGAACAGTGTCTGGAGATCAACACATTTCCAAGCCCAGATACCCCTGCAGATGTTTGGAGGACTACTAGCTACAAAGAACAATGGAAAGTCCTTAGGAATTTATCTCTATATTATGAAGTCAGTGTAGGGCTATCATGGGAATGAAGAATTTTCATTTGATCAGTCGTTGTTCTAACTGGTTAGTTAATGAGTGCATACATTAGACAATGCTTCATTTTTTATCATTAATTCCTGGCATGACATTCAATAATGCCATTTCAGGTTTTATATCTAATTTCTGCTGGGTAATTTGTTTCACTATTTCCCACACTTGTGTCCAATAGTTTTTGACTTTTGTCCACCACATATTTTTCTATTATTATTATTATTATTATTATTATTATTATTATTATTATTATTATTATTATTATTATTATTATTATTATTATTATTATTATTATTATTATTATTATTATTATTATTATTATCATCATCATCATCATCATCATCATCATCATCATCATCATCATCATCATCATCATCATCAATCAATTGTACTTATATCCCACCTACCTAGTCAATTACGACCACTCTAGGTGGCTAAGTTCTTGCATCTTTTTTACACTTTCAACATATATTGCTGTTACCCTCTGACATTTTTGCTAGTCTTACAGGTGTATAGTGCCATCTGTAAAACATTTTGAGGATATTTTATCTAAGATTTGCTGGTTTGATCATCTTATAACTTTCTTTCCACATCTTAGTCCAATCATCAAGACCTATGTTATATCCAAAAAATTTTGTCCATTTTACCATCATCTCTGTCACCCTCTCATCCTCTAAATCATATTTTAATAAGTATGTATACATTTTTGATTATTTTTCTATCCACCTGTACTTTGCCTTCAAAGAAACCCACAGTCCTATCTTTTTTGTACCTTGATTCTGATTTCACCATTGACCACCAGTCAACAGCTACACCCAATTTTTCAAGCTCTTGTTTGTCCTTTATCTTCTGTTCTTTAGTTAACAGATTTTCATATGTGGTCAGAACTCCTTTCTGGTTCGGCACTATAGGCACCACCGACAATGAGATTTTCTTATAGGTTTGTGTTTGAAATATTTACCATAGGGCTTTCCCTAGGGCCTTCCTGAGGATATGTTCTCCAAAATGTGAGTGTTCCTTATGTCTCCCGTACTGTACATATGCATGCCATCCCATTTTTAGATCATGTCCCTCCAGTTTCATGAGTCTTTGATTTTCTAAGGTTATCCATTCTTTAATCCAGGTCATAGCGCAGGCCTTATAATATAGTAACCAATTTGGTAGATCTACTCCCTCCCCTTTCTTTCAGATCTTGTAGCAATTTAAGTTTTATTCTTGGCTTCTTAGGTTTCCAGAGAAAATTTGATGTCCAAGTCCTTAGAATATTTTTTAAACATTTTTTATTAATTTTCCAATCTATCTACATTGTTTGTGCTTGTCAAACATCGTGTTACATACTTGCTTGCAATTATTTGTTTTTTACATCTCAGTGTCTTCCCGATTATCCTCCCAAATTCCAATCATCTTTCAAACCATTCATATACAGATTTTAGTATATAGTATAACTACTATCATAATATTACTCTCATATTATATAAAGTTCTCAGGATCTTCTAATAACATTCTTATTGGAAGTGGTTCCAGATCCATGACCCAGCTTTATATCTAGTTTAGTTTGCCTAAAATAAAAAATCAACATATTACATCTTTACCCTGATTCGGGCTCCCTTATTTCAATTTAGTTCTCCTTTTAATAAATAGAATATACCCTTTTACAGATCCAAATGATAAATATAAACATGTTTCCAATACTAAGGGGCCCTTCCTTGTTTTCCCTTTTTTCATCTTTCTAGGTAATTCCCTCTCTGATTCCTCTTTTTTCATTCCCTGCTATATCTCTAAACATTCTGTCATCTTTCATGTCCTCTGAAACCATTTTGTAGTTCTGATTTATGTCCACTGACTCCTTTTGTACTTGGTCTATCTTCAATGAGTCTTCCAGGCTTTTTTTTGGTTAATTTTGCTGTTTTTTTCCCTTTGTCTTCCCCTGGTACTCTCCTCTGGTCCAAGACTGATGTTTCTCTTAGGTTAACTTTCTCAAGCTGCTGCTTGGTTTGGCCTACATCATCTGTGATACTCCCATTTCCTTCCTTGTTGTTTCCTGTTGCTTGTGGACTATAGTCCTTCTGATGTTGATTAGATAATTTTGCCTCTTGATAATGAGATCTCATGGTCGTTAATATTTTTTGAAGCATAGATTTTATTTCATTCCAAAATTGTCCTTGTTGTGCCATTCTGTTTCTGCTGCCTAGATGCTTCTAAACAGATATTCCAAATTTCCAGAGTCATTTCAAGAGTTCTGCTTTGGCTATGTAAAGTTGAACCAAATTCGACCCAAGGAACAGTTTTTGAAAAGTCCACTTTAGGGTTAATTCCAGCCAGAAGCTCACAAGGAAATAAACAGTTTTTCAGACTTAAGCAACAGCAGTATATTCAAGGTCACATCTTCTGGGAATCATTCCAAATGCTCTGGATAGTCAAAACAATGTCCGCACTTAATTTGCAGGAAGGTCTCTTAAACTTATAACATCAGGTTGTAAATATTCTTAAAGTATAATTTAAAAAAGTTACTTTCTTCAGCTATCCCTCTCACCAGATTTTCTGCCGCTTTAAAAAGTTATTGAGATAAGATAGCAATTCTTTTTTTCCATATGTAGGGGTACGTAGGCAATTAGTTGTAAAAAGATTCTCACCCGATGGAAAAACAGCGATGCCAGGTGCTGTTCCTTGCTTCTCTCAGCCGGCTGCCAGCGACTTGGAAGCTCGCCGAAGCTGCTTATTTCTGCCCGTTGGCTGATTAGGGAGTTTCCTGGATCGAACCAGGGTGGCCGCTGCCCCCTGTGATCAACAGGCTTTCTCCCCCAGTTCACCACCCCTCCAGGGTGGTTCCGACACCCTACGGTGTCCCAAAATGGATCAGAATTCAGCCCAGGGAACAGAGCTCTGCCCTCCTGCTGCTGTCTTGTCACGACGTCAAGCCGGAAGCCAAGTCCTTAGAATATTTAAACTCCAGTAGTATTGGGAGATTTTGAAATAGGAATAAAAGTTTTGGTAAGATCATCATTTTTATTGTTGATATTCTTCCCATAAATGAGAGTTGTAATTTGCTCCATTCCTCAAGATTTTTCTGAATTTCTTTCTGTATTGCTAAATAATTTTCTTTCATTAAATTGCTTGGTTTTTTGGTGATGACCACTCCTAAATATTTAATTTTTTGCACCGCCTCAAAATTGGAGTTCCATTCTAATTTTTTGACATCTTCTTTTCTTTATGTTTTTGTCATAATTTTTGTTTTTTAATAATTTACTTTAAATCCAGCCACCTGTCCGAATTCTTCTATGACTTCTAATAACCCTTCAAGATTTTCCAAAGGATTTTCTAGTATTATTGCTAAGTCATCCGCATACGCTTGTAACTTAAATTCTTCTCCTCTAATTTTAAGTCCTTTAATTGCCTCGTTGTCTCTAATCTGTCTGTTAAGTATTTCCAATACTAAGATGAATAATAATGGTCCTCTCATTTTGAGATACTGAAGGAAGTAAAAACAAATATGTGAAAACTTCCACTCAGTGAAATGAAAAGCTGTCTAATATTTACCATTTTGGTCCCTATTTCCTAATGCTCTGAAGTAAAAAAAAACCTAAAGAAAGAAAGAAAGAAAGAAAGAAAGAAAGAAAGAAAGAAAGAAAGAAAGAAAGAAAGAAAGAAAGAAAGAAAGAATTTTATCTTCACTATATAAAATTCACCTTGGTTGATTAAAATTGGTCCTTACTTCAGCTGATCTAGCATTTATGCAAGGTGGAGTCTGAAGCATGGCAACATGTGAGTGGTTTTCTCACACTATTAATTATGCAGTGTTTCATCCCTACAATGTAATCTAAAGTAAATGTTACACTAGCACACCTCTCCTAATTACTTTTTAAACTATTAATAATTATAGATGAATTACTCCTTAAATTATTCTAAACACAGTCAATGAACTCTTTGAGTCTAATAAGAAACAGGAGGTTAGTGTCATGCCAAATCATATATTCCATTCCTCCTCCACATATGTGTTTAGTGAACAAAGCCAAGGGATTTTTGCCACAGCAGCTATTTCTGACTTCAGCTCCCAGGAGTCTCACCCAGTGTGATTTACAGTCAGCAACTGTAACAACAATGAACTGCCATCAGACATAGGAAGCAAAGTAGAAACTGGTTGTTGTGCTGGTGATTGTTGTGGTAATGGTGGTGACACTGACTGGAATTTAATTCAACACATTTGTAAGGGTGAAAATTTCCCCACTGCTATCAGTGAGCTCCGCTCCCCTTCTACACTGGCCCATCGGTGAACACACACAATACTGGCACACTGTGATGTGCCTGATCTTTTATTCTATTCTATTTTATTTTTTTCATCGCAGGACGTCTCTCCCTGTTAGTGCTACTGTTGTATGCTACTCTGCTCCTTTCTTCCACCACTACCATGTTGCGAGCAGATGAAAAGGCATGAAGGATGCCAAAAATATTTATCTTCCCTGTGTAAATTATTCTGTTCTGCATTAACTATTTAGAGACTTTCCACAAATTGTTTCCAAAAATTCTAAAATTCTGTTATCAGAATTAATCTGATGTCTTAAAATATAAAACTGTGATTGAAATCCTGTTACACAAGTAATGTAATTTTAGAAGAAAATTGTCATAAGAAATTGCTGTAAGCCTTATCTGCTGCACACTGCCATGGATAAAATCTTTGGAGATTTCTTAAGTTATGGCAATTTGCTTCCCAAAGTTACATTACTTGTGTAACTGTGTAACAGAATGCACAATAGGATATATGCACAATAAGATTTTAGCCAGTTTCGTTTTCTAGCATCTCGCATCTTCATTATCTTGGCCTAAATGCAATTGTTAGTCCCAACCAAAGTAAATATATTCAATCAATTAAAGGTAAAGGTAAAGGTTCCCCTTGACATTTTTTGTCCAGTCGTGTTCGACTCTAGGGGGCAGTGCTCATCCCCGTTTCCAAGCCATAGAGCCAGCGTTTTTGTCTGAAGACAATCTTCCGTGGTCACATGGCCAGTGCGACTTAGACACGGAACGCTGTTACCTTCCCACCGAGGTGGTCCCTATTAATCTACTCACATTTGTATGCTTTCGAACCGCTAGGTTGGTGGGAGCTGGGACAAGTGACGGGCGCTCACTCCGTCGCATGGATTTAATCTTATGACTGCTTGGTCTTCTGACCCTGCAGCACAGGCTTCTGCGGTTTAGCCTGCAGCGCCACCACGTCCCTTATTCAATCAATTACTGAGTGGTAAATCAACACTTGGGTAAATTCCATTAACCGAATAAGTCTACTCCAGTTGGGACTAGCCATGGGATTGTCTTGTTAAGTTTCACACCTTGCAGTTCCTTTTTTGTTAAGCTAAAACTTATTATATTGGAAATACCGGTAAATGTCTTGCTGAATTTTAACAGAAAACGGTATTCTCATTACAGATTAAGGTAATATTATACCGTAAAATATTTCCTCAATTAAAATCAATGGGTGGAAAGACTAAGGGTTCCTGCATTTCATTATATCAGTTGTAACTGTTTGGACTGAAGCTCTTAAAGAAAAAAAATGGTGAAAAATCCTTATGCTTTATAATGGTGACCATAACAAAACTGTCAGTCAAATTCCAGAGCACACATACTGTACACATTCGTCTTTACGGATAAATGCATGCATTTAGAACTAAATTTACCATCAGTTTTCATCTGAGCAATGTAAGAAGATATATAATTTGAGGAAACACCAGATCCCTGAAGAAATAAAACGTTGCCTTTTTCCCTCTCAGCTATCTCCTCGTTGTCTCAGTACAAACACATAATGCCAGCATTTTTGTGATATATCATGGATTTCTTCAATTCAGAGGAAAAATATCGATATCCAGCTGCTTGTTTTCTGGCCATGGTGACTTTGTATGCCAAAAATGTTGGATTTAGGAAGGGGACAGTTAGCATGCATTGTGGGAAATACCACATGCACCAAAAATATGGCTCTGGATTTCATCCAAGCCTCTATTAAACTGTGAAGCAGTGGCCCAGATACTGTGCTACAAGATCAGGTTTTCTCCAGTGTGAACCTTATCCCTTCAGTGATCCCAGAAGGCTGCTTCAGGGAACCCAATATATTTCAGTTCATCACTTCCAATATGGAGAAGAGAGTACTGACTTACTTTTTAAAACAAGAATGGGAAACTTGAGTCTCTCCCAGAGTCTGTCACTCCCATTAGCTTTAGCCTGCAGAATCCCTGATGAGGGAGGGATGCTGAACCGATGATGAGAGAAGGTTTAATCTGATAGCATCTTGTGACACATTGCACGACTACAATGCCAAAGCCCTATAGAGTAACTATAAACATTATTGTGATCATATACAGAAATACCTTTGAGCATTTTAGACCACTATGTAGATGCAAGGCAGCACAGTTATAACTGGACTGTATCTGTTAGCATGTTGAAATTGCACTTGATATTTATTTGTTAATTTAGTTATTTACTTATTAGTGCTGATTTAAGAAGCCATTTACCTCCATTGGAGGTAAAAGAAACAAGATTAGAGTTTCCTCTTCCTGATATAGTCACCGTCATCAAAACCATTACGGTAGGACCCTGTATCCATGAGGGATTGGTTCCAAGCCTCCCCCTGCCCCACGGATGGTGAAACTTTCTCTCTTTCTTTCTCTCTCTCTTTCTCTCTCACACACATACACTTTCCATTGCTCTGCAGCATTTCTTCTTCAAAGAAATTAAGAATCCATTTCCTTATTTGCCCAGGAGTCTTGAGGAAGGAGCTGGCTGGAAGGCAGAAAGAGGCATTAAGAGGCAAAAAGAGAGAGAGAGAGAGAGAAAAAAAGTTTGTCTTCAGCACATTGATGAAGGAGAGAAGGCTTCAGTTCAGCTTTTATAGAGACTCCATCAAGATAAAACTTAAAGGTACAAGAGAGCCATGAGTCCAACAGACTATGCTATAATGCTTGCTATAAACCGCATTTTTCACCATCTGGGGTGGGCGGGCTTGGAACCAATCCTCCGTGGAGACAAAGGTCTTATTATAGTGAAGCTGTCCAATATCCACTATCTGGATCAGCATCCTGTACTATGTTAGAACTGTATAGCTGTAAACATTTTTTTTAAATGGAGTTTAGGAAGCAGGGGAGTCTGGCTGGAGTTCTTCTGCCTACACCTGTGCTCTGCTCCAGATTGTAGATACACACGTTGCCTACAGTTGCCACAGGATGTAAACATTCATACTGCTAAAAACAATGCAGTTGAAGGTATTAACTTCTGATAAAGGAATTAATGTCTACTTGAAAGAGACCTCGTCTTTCCTGTTGCTATTTCCAGGGTTCTGAGCTTTGCTGTTGTTTGCATTTTGGTCTTTATAACTCTTTTCACAGAACAGTAACCTAATGTAATTGCTTAAAGAAACCTCCCTGTTGATATCAGTGAATTGTAAGATCTGCATGATTAACTTTGATTACTTTAATGACATTGTGCAGCATTTAATGACCTTAGGATTTGATCTGCTGTTTTAAAATAGGCCACACTCTAGTAAGTTTTAGTTTCTCTAAGGATACAGGGATAATGTCTTTCCCCACCTCCTGCTCTGTCCTTTACATGCTAATTCCACATATACCTTGCACATTCAGTGAAGTCAAAATACATTTGACACAACTGTATATGTAAAGGAGTAGGTGTCCTTTTAAGGAAAAATTGGGAAATAAATAAATAAATAAACAAATAAACATGCTGTGTATATGAGTACATGTAAGATAGCACCAATGTTAAAACAGTTTTAAAACACACACACATTTTAAAAGCTGTTTTAAGATTGGTGTTACCTGACCTTGGATCTTTACATGTACTCACATATACATATATGACCAGACATACCGTTCTTGTTTTTATATGTTGTATGTGTGTGCAGTGGTGGAGGAGAGTTTCCTCAACTTGTTTTAAGTATCAAAGCAAATGTCCCCTTCCTAAATATTTTTTACCCTGGAGGGCTTGAGGAGCTCTGAGATGACTTCCCTTCCAACTCTGTGGTTGCAGTAGCTGGTTGTTGAATTTTTGGCCCAATCTCACATGACTGACATAGCAGAGGTCAATACTTTTTTGCTTATCCTGTACTGGATGTGAACAGATAGAAGAAAGGGGAATGGTTACATGCTTGCATGTAGCTTCCAGAGAGTGCTGCTAGCTGAAGGGGCATTCAAAAGGCAAGCATCTCAGACCATGGGATTCAGGGATTGGCCTGTGAAATGCCCTTTGAGATGAACCTGAGTTATGACCTATTCAAAATCCTGAGGCCTGAAGGGAAATGGGCCCGAGGAGTCTTCCTAGAAGTAGGTTGGCTGGCAGTGGCTTTTTACCCTGCTGGGCACTAGTTCTGGGGGGGCCTGCCCTTTCGGGACACATGCGATGGCCGAGGAGGACTCCTGCCCAAGGATACGTGTTATAGGAGGTAGAGCAGGGTAGAAAGGCTTAAAAATTGTAAACAAAATAAAGCTAAACAGGCCACAACTGTCCTGTATCTTTAATCTGCGAGCAGGGGATTGATTGTTTTTCTTGTAAAAACTGCAGTTTAACCCAAAATTCAGGAGAAATGGAGTGCAGCACAGATTGAATCCGTGGAATAACAAGAGAACACGATGGAAGAAATTGACAGATCGCTATTTCTAGAATGATATCAATTATAAAAAACATATATCTCTGTAATTATGACTTAATTGTATCTTTATTTGTGTCATTATATTTCAATTATAGCTGGTAAACTTAGATGAACTCTCCTGCTTAATGTAATTCCAGGGGATTTGTTAAATCATTATCTTCCCCACTGATTACTCCCTTGTGGAAAAGACAACGTGCTTAGGGCATAGCCCAATATGTAATGAAGTAGATGAAAGACAGCTACGGATACCACAGTGCAACCTTTGAAAATGAAATATGGTATGACAAAAAAGGCAGTTAAGTGTGAAGAAGGAGGAAGGGATTGAAGAGGGGAAAGGAGCTTCAAGGCATTGGTGACAAAAAGGGGCTTAAAGGTGATCTTAGTTAAATTATTTGGGCTTCCTAGGGGGATAAGAATGTTTGGATCTCCTTCCCTGAGTATAAAAAACCATTCTCAGAGACTTCCTGGAATGAACTGCAGTTTCTTGGAGTGGTATAATCTCATACATCCTCCTTTTTTCCTGCTAGTCTTCAAGAACCTGAGAGTCTGGGCTGTGGACGAGAACTCAAAGTGACACCCTAAAAGTCTAAAAAGTTATTTTGTGAAAAATCTCTATGCAGATACCATATTTAGAAATATTCTTCACATAGCAAAACATTCTGCCACAACAGTCTTCCGACATTTACAGGGCAGTATCTCAACTTTCTAAGAAATATAAATGGTCCTGCCTTGTGGTGTATCAGTGAACCTCCTCAGGGTCTGGCCCTGCCATTAACGAAGAAGAAAACACCATCTCTAGTGGCACATGCTGGGGAGCATCAGCAAAGTGTCGGAGGGCAAAACTATCTGTGCATTCAGTCTGCCCTATGCCTCCTCGACTAATATGCAGCAGTCTGGTGTGATTTCTGGTGATGTCTTATCAGCAGTGTTGAGGAACTATTCAGCTGCCAATCTGGTCAGATTTCATACATAGAATGGGGTAAGTGCTATCTTCACCTTGGACATCAGAAAAATTAAAGCAACCTCAACTGCCTCCTAAGCAGCTGATCTGATACATATATAGCTTCTTAGGGTTAAGAGCCTAGCCGTGTTTGAATTGGAGGTATATTTACAATTGTTTAGTATTTATAATGGCAAAATGTACTTGCCTATTGTTCAGCCTGACAGGTCTCAAAGTCAACCTAGGGAATTGTTCATTGCAATTCAGTGTATAAGTTGTTACAGGATCAGGATTTAGTAAGCAACATATAACAAAGGAACACAGCTGAGTTAATTGAGGCAGCTGTGTGACAACCAATTTGATTGGAGAATCCAAGAATAAAGCTAGCCAAGCTTGCAGAGACAAATAGTTGGGTAGTTTGAGTAGTTGGGTAGTTTGGATAGTTTGGGTGGTTGGTTGGTTGGTTGTTGTGTTGCTGGTGATCTTGTTGCTGAGAACTGTATATTCTGCATCATTGGATGAAGACTTGCTGCATTGCAAGGAGAAGATCCTGGAAGAAGACTATCTCTGTGGTGAGAGGAGAAGACTTCGTGGATGCAGGACTATTTACATTGGTAACAATATTTAGTTACTGGAAACTGTAATTTACCATTGCTAACTGAAGAACTACTGTGAATGACCAGGACTGTATAAAGACCAAGAGAAGCTGTATTTACCCCTGTATATATGGACTTTAATGTAAATAATACTTTCAACACTACAACAGTGTCTGTTTGGTTTCATCTCTGGGCAGTTCACTTCACCATTACGCCCCCTGGCGTAGTCTGGTAACGCAGCACCTCTGTCAATTGGTTATGGGCCCAGACAGCGCACCAGACTGCATCCAGGTATAAATTTAAGAAGTTATTGAAGAAACTGCTGAACAGAGAGAGCCAAGTAGTGTGGCTACAGTCTGTGGTAAAATGGCCAACGAAATGTCTATGGCTGGACTGTGCATAAAAAAGTTGAATGGGGAGAATTATGCAACTTGGCAGCAGAAGGTTCAGTTGCTATTACAAAAGGAAGCATTGTGGGACATTGTAGAAAATCCCCCAGCAGTCCTAAATGAGAGGAAAAAGAAACTAAATGCAAAAGTTCTGGCTATTATTGGGTTAACTCTAGAAGACCGTCTTCTTATCCACCTGAGAGGCCAAAACTCAGCAAAGAAGGCATGGGAGGATTTAAGGAGACTCTTCGTAAGAGATAACGTTGGAAGCCAGATTCAAATTGCCAGAAAACTTTTCCGAACTAGACTGAAAGCTGGAGGGTGTATGCTTCAACATTTAGAGGCAATAAAGTCAATGTTGATGGACTTACAAGAAAAGAACATCACATTTACAGAAATACAAGAAGCATTTATTATCCTGTCTTCATTAGATGAGTCATATGATCAGCTGGTGACCAATTTAGAAATTCTTCCTCAAGCAGAGCTAACAGTAATTAATATAACTAGCAAACTGTTGGAAGAAGAACAAAAGAGAAAAGATAACAAACAGCTCCGAGACTCCAAACTCACTAATCACCGTGATAAGCTGAAAGAAAGTGAGGAGGAGGGGGACACAGCTGCAAGCATTCATTCTGGAAAACGCTGTTTTTCCTGTGGCTCAAGAAAACATCTGATGAAAGACTGTAAATTTAAGAAAGGAAAAGAAAAACAAACCAGACGCAAGAGAGAAACACTAAGCCTGACTGAGGAGATTTATAACTCTGAACAGGGAGAAGAGTGGATTGTCGACTCTGGAGCAACTGCCAGCATGTGTAAGAGTAAACAGCTAATATTTAACTACCAACCTGTATCCAACCAACAAGTATGCTTAGCAAATGGTGTTAGTGCTAAGGTACTGGGAAAAGGTAAAGTGAAATTGCCTTATATTGCTAGACCAATAGATGTTTTACATGTTCCAAATTTGAAGCATAATTTACTTTCTGTGAGTTCATTAGCAAAGAATGGGTTTGTTAGCACTTTCTATGAGGAGAAATGTGTAATAACTAGCAAGAACAATGAAAAATTGAATTGCTATGCTAGAAACAATTTATATAGACTAAACTGTACTAAGGCTAACAATGTCTATGAGAACAAATGTATACACAAAGATTGTATTCATTTATGGCATCAAAGGCTAGGACATGCAAACTACAAAACATTGAGAAAAACAATTGAAAACTCAGTAGGAGTTAATTTAAAGCAATGCAATGAATATGTGAATTGTCAAGCTTGCCAATTAGCCAAGAGTAAGAAAGCTCCTATAATGAAACATAGTGATGTACAAGTGAAAAATATATTAGATTTGGTGTCAGTTGATGTAATTGGACCCAAAAGTGCATCATTAGGAGGAGCTAGATACATTCTCTCTATCCAAGACCAAAAGTCCAGGTTTGGATACTGTTATCTCATGAAAGATAAAAGTGCAGTACATGTAGAGTTTGAAAGATGGCTCAAATTTGTAGAGCGCAAAACAGGGAAAAAGGTTAAGGTGGTACAAACTGACAATGGAACAGAGTTCACAAATGCCAAATTTCAAGCAATATTAAGGAAAAATGGTATTACTCACAGGAGAGCCGCTCCCTATACACCTACTCAGAATGCCTTTATTGAAAGAAGGGGCCAAACTCTGCAGAATATGGCTGAGGCAATGATTAGGGGGAGTAATCTATCAGAGAAATATTGGGGGGAAGCTACACTTTGTGCGAATTTTTATATTAATATCCTTTGGCACAGTGGAATAAACAACATACCCTACACAGTTTGGACTGGGAGAAAACCAAATTTAAAATTTTTACACGTATTTGGATCTCCTGCATGGGTTCACATCCCAAAAGAAACAAGGAGAAAGGGAGAGAAGAAAGCCAGGTTGATGTATTTCCTTGGATACCAACAAAATAGGAGAGCATTTAGGTTTGGGTTGCCAAATACCAACAAACTTGTGATAAGTAGCAGTGCTTCATTCAATGAGCACAGTAACTGGGACAAAATATGTAAACCCCCAGAAACAATAATTAAATTGCATGAAAGGAATGAGAGTAGTGAGGATAGTGCAGATGAAAGTGACTCTCAACCAGAGCAAGAAATTAAAAGAAAGGTAGAACCTGAGGAAATGCAATCAGACAAAGAAATTCCATCCAACTCAGAAAGGAGGGAAACTCTCGAGGAGGACAGAGAATTACCCAGGAGGTCTAGCAGAGAGAGAAAAACTCCTGACAGGTACAAGCCTGAGACCTATTATTGTCTCAATGTGGCTGAACCAGAGACATATAATGACATATGTAATATGCCTGAGAAAGAACAAATAAAATGGAAAGAGGCAATGAATAAGGAGTTAAATTCATTAAAACAACTGAAGGTTTATGAGGAGGTAAAACTGCCCGAAAAATCAAAAGTAATTGGTTCCAGATGGGTATTTAAAAGGAAGGTGGATGCCGATGGTAATGTGAGGTATAGAGCAAGGTTAGTGGCAAAAGGGTATGCACAAACTTCAAACGACTATGATCAAGTTTTTGCCCCGGCTCTAAGACCAGAGACATTGAGATTTGCTTTAACTTATGCAGCCAAGCATAATCTCATGACCAGGCATGTTGATATAGAAACAGCCTATTTATATGCTGACCTGAAACACACCATTTATATGGAAATTCCACCAGGTATTGAAAGTGAAGGTAAATGCTGGATATTGAAAAAAAGTCTATATGGTCTCAGACAAAGTGGCCATGAATGGAACCAACACTTAACCAAAACTTTAAAAGATAATGGTTTTGTACAAGGAAAGGCTGACCCTTGTTTATTTATAAATGAGAGAACACAAGCTATAGTGTTAGTATTTGTGGATGATTTAGCCATATTTACCAAAGATAAGAAAGAGGCTGAAGTAACAATCCAAATGTTAAAGAAACATTACAAGTTGAGAGATTTAGGAGAAATAAGTAACTACTTGGGAGTAGAGATAGAAAGAAGTGAGAAAGGATTTAAAATAGCCCAAAAGAGCAAAATATTAAAACTCCTAAAACAGTATAAGATGGAGGATTGTAAAGGTGCAGCAACTCCAATGAACATAGAGTTCGAGAAAGAAGATATTAGTGGCCCAGAATGTGATATAGATGTATATAGATTACTGGTAGGCAGCTTACTATATTTGAGCAGATGGTCAAGGCCAGACATCTCTATAGCTGTAAACCTGCTATCTAGAAATGTAAGCAAGCCGAATGAAAGGCACATGCAATCAGCAAAAAGAGTACTTAGGTATTTAAAGGAAGCACAAAATAAAAAGCTAAATTTAGAACCAGTGGGAGAACTGGCTATTACTGCTTATGCCGATGCAAATTATGGGAGTGATTTAACAACCCGAAGATCAACATCGGGCATGACTGTGCATTTGGGAGGAAGTTTGATAAGCTGGAAGACAGCTAGACAGAAATTTATATCGTTGTCTTCTGCCGAATCTGAGTATGCAGCATTATCTGAATTGTGTACAGATCTAGTATTCTATAAACAATTAGCACAAGATCTGGGATTGAATATAAAATCTCAAATAAAGGTTTTTGAAGATAATCAAGCTGCCATACAGATGGCAAACTCACCAAATGTAAAAAGCAGATCTAAACACACAGATATCAGATACCAAAATGTAAAGCAAAGCATAGAAAATGGTTTAATTGAACTGGTATACTGTGGAACAGAAAACAATAAAGCTGATTGTTTGACAAAAGTATTGGGGCCAACTAAACATAACAAAGCATGTGAAATGTTGGGAATGATATAATGTATGTGAATGTAAAAAGGAACTCTGTATATGTTCAAGGCAATGTACAATGTATGTTACAGAATTGCTATAAACAATTGGAGGAGATTGACAGGTCTCAAAGTCAACCTAGGGAATTGTTCATTGCAATTCAGTGTATAAGTTGTTACAGGATCAGGATTTAGTAAGCAACATATAACAAAGGAACACAGCTGAGTTAATTGAGGCAGCTGTGTGACAACCAATTTGATTGGAGAATCCAAGAATAAAGCTAGCCAAGCTTGCAGAGACAAATAGTTGGGTAGTTTGAGTAGTTGGGTAGTTTGGATAGTTTGGGTGGTTGGTTGGTTGTTGTGTTGCTGGTGATCTTGTTGCTGAGAACTGTATATTCTGCATCATTGGATGAAGACTTGCTGCATTGCAAGGAGAAGATCCTGGAAGAAGACTATCTCTGTGGTGAGAGGAGAAGACTTCGTGGATGCAGGACTATTTACATTGGTAACAATATTTAGTTACTGGAAACTGTAATTTACCATTGCTAACTGAAGAACTACTGTGAATGACCAGGACTGTATAAAGACCAAGAGAAGCTGTATTTACCCCTGTATATATGGACTTTAATGTAAATAATACTTTCAACACTACAACAGTGTCTGTTTGGTTTCATCTCTGGGCAGTTCACTTCACCATTACGCCCCCTGGCGTAGTCTGGTAACGCAGCACCTCTGTCAAGCCTATGCATATTGCACAGAAATATATAAAATGGTATCGGGGGAAAAAAGGATTAAGAAATCTAATCATTGATAATGCAGGAGGACGGTATTGCAAAACATATTTATAGAAGTCAATATAGCTGGCTTCCACATGTGCAAGGCCTGCTCATAGCCATCAGAAAGAAACTGTATGATTCTGCTTCAGTCCAGCTAGGAGGAGAACTGGAAATGACCTCAAGAGAAACAAAGAAAGAAAGAAGAAACATTTAGAATATCAATCTACACATGTCACTTAAAAAAAGAAAAAGAAAAAAGGGGATCCCTGGGTAATCATCTTCTTGTACTAAAAAATTGTTTTGGTGCCCTGTTCTAGAGAGGTGAAGGATTTCTCTAAAAATCAGCATTCTTATTGGTTTGAGTTCTGAGACACTTCAAACAAGATTTGCCAAGCAACAGGAGATTATTATTTTTTTACCTACAGTATAAGAGTGAAAGAAGTAGCTCTTATTACCTGTAAAGATCTGTAATTTGAGCAAAATAGTTTTCTTTCCCTTTCAGAAGCAAAGCACACACATGACAATCAATGAAGTGCTGAGTGGTTATTCGAAAAGATGCAAATAATCCATTACATCCTTTAATCCTCAGGAGTTCATAAAACAAAGTTGTTATGATAGTTTTGTGCAATTTGTGTTATTTAAGGGAAAAAAAAACTACTATCAAAAATTCAAAAACATTTAACAGAACAAACAAAAAATTATTTTTCCATCACAGAGGTGAGGAGAAAAGTTGTGGAATGTATTCGCGAAGGCTTTCACGGCCAAGATCTAATGGTTGTTGTGGGTTTTTTGGGCTTCTTGGCTGTGTTCTGAAGGTGGTTTTTCCTAACATTTCGCCAGTCTCTGTGGCCGGCATCTTCAGAGGACAGCAAACAGTTTGCTGTCCTCTGAAGATGCCAGCCACAGAGACTGGCGAAAGGTTAGGAAAAACCACCTTCAGAACACGTCCAAGAGGCCCGAAAAACCCACAACAACCAAAAGTTGTGGATTTTCATTCTTGAACACAACAAAACAATTTAGGATCTACCTAAACTGTTGGATAGCTCAGCGTGGAGCCAGAGGTTGGGAGTTCAATTCCCCACTGGGTCTCCTTGACAGGTGTTGGACTCAATGATCCATAGGGTCCCTTCCAGCTCTCCAATTCTAAGATGATGATGATCCTACTTTGTTCCAAATGTTGCTTTATATCTAACATGAAATAAGGGCTGCTTCATATATTTATGCATTTTACTCAAATATCTGAGCTAGTATCCTAATGCAGGGTGAAAGAGAAAGCACTTAAATGTCATATGTTGCTATCACATATTCCTTTTTGCATGCCCATTCGTGTACTGGATCCAAGATCAGTTGTACAACTTGTCAGTCAGTAGGGGGCCTGCCAAGGTGGGAAAAAATACTTAAGTAATTTCCTTTCAGCTCCACATTTAGGCAGTGTGGTAATAGCCTATATGAATTATTGACCAAGATGTGGATGGGCTCTATTGGAAGACATGTTATTATATCTGTATTGACTTCTGTAAGCAATATGAATCAAGTCTTGATGTTGCATTCAGGTAAGAAACATATATGCAACATATGTGGACCTGCCCTTAGTAGAACTTTCAAACACAGCTATGTGGGAGCAAGTTTCTTTTCTAAAGGGATGTCAAGGATAGTTTCTTCAAAGAATATTTTATGATTTTGAGCACTTGGGTTTCAAGCCGACAAATCTGACAGATTTCAAAAGGGCCTAATTTTCCGAAAGTGCTGAATGGAATATGAAAATAATAGAGGCAATCAAAATCATTTGTCACTTTTGAAAATAGAGGCCTTTTTCTCCCCAAAGCTGGGAAAAATGCTACATTATGATATTATAGCTTAGCATATTAGTCTACTTTTTAGAAGCACCAGATTTTAGTCGGGCAGCTATCCAGTTACAGAGCTTTGATGGATTAATCATCTACATTTTAACAATGAATTAACTGATTAAATGTAAACTAAATTTGCATATTTTTAATCCACAACAAAGATGACTTGCTGGGGACATTGAAAAAAGTGTAAGATAATTTACAGTTTTACATCAAAAGAAAAAATACCATAGATAGATAGATAGATAGATAGATAGATAGATAGATAGATAGATAGATAGATAGATAGATAGATAGATAGATAGATAGATAGATGCATATATATTGTGTGTGTGAATGGGGGGGGGAGAGAATTTTTATTGTAGATTAAATAACAGGAGAACAATCTCCTGTAACATGGGCATACCCGACAGGGACAAAGGAAACAATCCATTTGGCATTAGAACAGTTCCAACTTCTTCAGCTGGTCCTCTGTGTCTTGTATGTTATACCATGAAGTCATAAAGATTATTTTGAGTCATATGTGAAGCTTCAGTCCTATACACAATTATGCTTATATGGGAGAATGAGTTGTACTGCCTACTTCAGAGATACTGTACCGTTGGGGAACTGGATTCAGGCCTGGCATGTTTTTGTGGTCCTTCACCCTCCATCTTTTATCAAGGGAAAAAAAAAGTAAATTGCAGGTTTGTGAACTCCCCAAATGGTGGTGATTGATCTATTAAATGGAGCCTTGCTTTAACACTTCAAAATGTCCATATATACAACAGGAACTGAACGTCTTGTCACTCTGGATTTCCTTTCCTTTCCTTCTTTCCTTCTTGGCACTCTGTGCAGCCTCCAGAGAATTCCAGATCAGAAAATTGAACCCCATCGCAGTTAAACATGGCCTCCACTTAAGGAGCTAATCACACATTTGAGTATGCCCCACTGAATGTTAAGAATAGTTTGAGCTGAATGAACACACAGAAAATTGAGGTCCAAAATGAATAAATCAAAATGCTGGAGTCGCTGCCAAGTCGAGGCTTTGGGTGGCACAACTCCCCCTTTGCCCCCCCAACACAGATGGTGTGGGACCCTACAGGTCTCACTAGAATTGTTCTAAGAGAAATGGGAACACGTGGCTATATAAGGGGCTTTACCCCTTCTTACTGTCCTCTTCTTTTTTTGGCATCGGTCAAGGACAGAGCCCCGCTGCTCAGTGCTACCACTAGCTGCATCATTGTTTGAAGCCTACAAGGCAACATCATTCAGGAGTCTTGGGGGAGGGGTAGCATTGGCTACCTCCCATGGTTTGACACTGAGTTCATTTACATTGTATTGTTATGCTGTGAAATTTAGAAGTGGGAGGCTGGTGCCATGGCTGTGCAGCTTGCGCAAAAGCGTAGGACTAAACAAACAAGCAAGCAAAAAATTAGCTTTGGAAGAGAGCTCACAAGTCAGAAGGGCTGGGAAAAGGGGCCACTGCATTTGGGTGCCAGCCCTACGCATTGTCTTAGGAGAGTGCCGTGTACACAAGATGCAGCTGGGGAGTGGCACAGCTGTTTGGATCAGCCGTTGAGGCACTGACGGTGCGGCTGCTCAGCCTCTTGGCAAGTCAGCTCCCAGGGAAAGGAACTCGCAAGGCAGAAGGTTTTTTTAAAAAAGGAGCTACCAGACTGATACCTTACCTTTGGCTAGAACCTGGCAAGCAGGAAGCCACTGAGGAGCAGCACAGCATTGGCGCTTGCATTGCGGCCGCTTGACTTCTCGGCCGTTTGGCGCTTCAAGCTCTTTCCCCCATTCTCCCTCCTCTAGAGGGTGCTTCGAACGCCCTGGTTGTGCACTAGAGCACTAGTTCTTAACCTTGGGTTACTCAGGAGTTTTGGACTGCAACTCTCAGAAGCCTTCACCACCAGCTGTCCTGACTGGGGTTCCTGGGAGTTGCAGTTCAAAAGCATCCGAGTAACAAAGGTTAAGAACCACTGCACTAGAGGAATAGAACCAAGTGTTTAGTGGCCAGGAACAGCAAGTGCAGGTCACAAGGCACCGTATTTAAATCAACATTTGATTAAATAGTTGATAATCATAACAAGATTGATTAATAAATTGATTTTAGGTGGTAAATTAACTTGGAGTGGTTTGTTGAGAATTTATTTAAGAATGAATACTAAAGGAGTGATTGATAAACATATTTAAGTAATTACATTCAATTGAAGGAAAAGTGATGATGATGATGATGATGATGATGATGATGATGATGATGATGATGATAATAATAATAATAATAATAATAATAATAATAATAATAATAATAATAATTCTAGCTAATATAAAGACCCCCAATTAATTATGGGTGCAAGTGATTGCTACTCTGTGAGGAGGTTCGTTATTAACCCTTAGCTGTTCCTCTTCAGGTAATACAAATGATGAGTCAGAATTATTAATAAAGGAACTTTTATTAACATAACTGGTTGCTTCGTCTTTATTTGACTCATTTAAACTGCATAACGATAATTGGGGAGGGGAACTCTCCCAGAACCATAACAAAGATTTTTTAATATTTAAGTCTTTCAATAATATGTTTTTGCTGCCTTCTCCTGATCTGTTGAGGGCCTCAAGTACCCGCTGCGCACAGCACACAGGGTCCTGCAACAGGGATGGTGAGCCCACTCTCCTTCTATCGGCTTCTCTCTCATTGCATCTGGGTCTATTTGATGTATTTGCCATTCCCGACTTCGTCCCTTGGGATACACCAAGACAGGCCATTCTTCAGGACTGAAGCTGGGTATGATGGATCTTGTTTGTTCTTTAGACAAAACCTCTTCCTCTTCCAACTCTACACTGGTAGATGGTCTTTTCCTCAGCACTGAGAATACTTGTATGCCCTTATCAACTTTCTCTGTCACTTTCTCTTGGAATATGGTTAATTTTTCCATTTCTCGGGATTCCTCTCCTTCTTCAGTAGTAAGGAATACATCAATCCTCTCCCTAGCTTCTCCTGTCTTTTGCCTTTCTCCTGCCTCAGTTCCCTCTAACAGAATAAACCGCTCTCCTCTCTCATGACTTTTTTCTCCCTTGAGCCACCTCTAACTCCTTCGCGTGACTGTCATCTTTTCCCTCTTCAGTGCAAGCCTCTGCGCTAGTCTCTGTCTCTTGTTCTCTCACCTGTTCTGTTCTTACTTCCCTTTCTGTTTTTGGTGTTTCCCTTGTTTGTTTAGTGCTAGGCTCTTGAGGGGACAGCTCACTCACTATCTCGTCCTCACACGCCCCCTCCCTTGAGTGGGCCGTCCTCTCGACGTCTACATTTTCTTCTGTACCCTGTCGGGAAAAATAATCTGTGTTAATATGATTTTTACTTTTCCTATATTGAACTTGGAAAGAGAATTGTTGTAAACTTAAATACCATCTAGTTAACCTTGAATTAGAATCTTTCATCTTGTTTAGCCACTGTAGTGGGGCATGGTCGGTTACCAGGATGAAAGGTGCACCTAACAAATAATATTTAAACATCTGAATAGCCCATTTTACTGCTAAAGCTTCTTTCTCAATTGTAGCATACCTTCTCTCTCTGTCATTTAATTTCTTACTAATATACATAATTGGGTATTCTTTTTGATTTTTCTCTTGAGAGAGCACAGCTCCAATCCCTCTCTCAGAGGTGTCTGTTTGCACAATAAATGGTAGTTGGAAATCTGGAGCATATCGATGAGGTAACTCTCTCAAAATATTCTTTATTTTATAAAATGCATCCTGCTCACACTTTCCCCAATTAATCCACTTCTTTTCTTTTTTGTTAAATCTTTTTAAGGGAGCTGTCAACTCTGAATAATTAGGAATGAATTGCCTATAATATCTAGCTAAACCAAGGAATTGTTGCACTTCCTTTTTATTCTTTGGAACAGACCATTTTATTATTTCTTCAACTTTTTCTGGTACTGGTTGAATTTTCCCACCTTCTATCATAAATCCTAAAATTTTTATTCCCTCTCTAGCAATCTTACATTTTGTGTGGCTAACCTTCAAATTTACTTTCCTTAGCTCCTCTCTCTTTAGATGAATCGTATGTTCCTCAAAATTTTTACTATAAATCAATATATCATATATATAAGCAACCGCAAATTGTTTAACTGGTTCTAATACTTTGTCCATTACACTTTGAAACGTGGCTGAAGCTCCATGTAATCCAAAAGGCATTTTTGAAAAATGGGAAAGGCCTTTGGGAGTAACAAAAGCAGTCTTTTCTTTGTCTTCCTCTCTTAAAGGTATCTGCCAATACACCTTCACTAGATCTAAGAAGCTTAATATGGTAGATCCTCCAATCCTTTCTAATAAATCCTCAATCTTGGGCATTGGGTAAGCATCAAATTTAGACACTTCATTTAATCTTCTAAAATCTATAGATAATCTGACACTTCCATCTGACTTAGGAACCATCACTGGGTAACTCCTCCAAGGGCTATAAGAAGACTCTCACTCCCAATGCCAACATCTCATCAACTTCCGTATTTATTTTTTCTTTAAGATGAAATGGCCAATTCCTACCCCTACTCTCACTACTTTTCCTGGGACTGTGTTAATACAGTGTATCCCTTTATTGGTTGAACCTGGTTTATTACAAAACATATCTTTGAATTCTTGCTCTAATTTCCTAATTCTTATTTTCTCTAAGTTTGTTAAATTATCTCCCAACTGTAATTCTTCTGCTGGTAGATTACATTTTTGAATATCTGGTCCCAGATCTTCATATTCCACTTCTCCCATAAAACTATCTCTCTCCTTCCACTCTTTTAATAAATTTACATGATATATTCCAGACTTCCTTCTTTTATTGGGGGTGGCAATCTCATAATTAACTTCATTGCCTCTCTTAATTATTTGATAAGGTCCTTGCCATTTGGCAAATAATTTGGATTGTTCAGCTGGTAGTAACATTACTTTTTCCCCAACTTCAAAGGTTCTCCTTTTCATTTTTTGTCATATCTTTGCTTCTGTTCTTTTTGCACTTTCTTTATTTGTTCCCTGGTTTCTTTAGATACGTGTTTTAAATGCTCTCTCATTTCTATAACTTGTTTAATCTGTAACTGAGATGCATCCTTTCCAGATTCCCAATTTTCCTTTACCAAACCTAAAATTCCTCTAGGGTTTCTCCCATATAACAATTCAAATGGTGTAAACCCTGTGGTACTTTTCTTATAGCAAACATTAACAGTGATACTAATAGATGCCACTGTCTTGGTTGGTCTATAACTAATTTTATGAGCATACTTTTAAAGGTTTTGTTAAATCTTTCCGCTGACCCATTTGAATTTCATGTCCAGCTTGTTTTAGGGTATGTTCAGCTACTGCTGATTTTTCCGGTTGTTTTAGTTTGCAGTGTCTCTCATGTTCTTTGATTCTGGTGTTAATGCTGCATTTTGTGGTTCTACTATATACCTGTCCACAACTGCAAGGTATCCGGTATACTCCTGCAGTGGTGAGGGGGTCCCTTTTGTCCTTTGCTAACTGTAACATTTGTTGTATTTTTGTGGTGGATCTGAATATTGTTTGTAGGTTGTGTTTTTTCAAAAGTTTCCCCATGATCCCTTTGATGTATGGCAGAAATACTTTATTTGTGGGTGGCTGTTTTTCCTCTTTAGTTCCATGTTGTTTTCTTGGTTTGATGGCTCCTTTTGATTTCATTCTTGAAATGGCCATTCACCTGTAGGGCCCAATTCAGATGGTTGAGTTTGGTGCTGAGAAATTGAGCTTCATAATTCTACCAGTGTTTTGATGTTGCCTCTTTTTTGTTGTGGGTGGTGGTTGGAGTTTTTGTGTAGGTAACAGTCTGTGTGGGTGGGTTTTCTGTAGACCTTGTGTCCCAATAGGAGGTCAGTTTTGTGTATGACTATGACATCTAAGAAAGGGAGTTGGCCCTCTCTTTCTTTTTCCATGCTAATTATGCCCATCAATCACAGTGACAGATAATCTCTCACCCTTGTCACAACAATACATCCACAACAAAAAGACACTGATCACTATAATCACCCAATCTCCTGAAAAGGACAAAAGCTGTTCCCACAGCTATACTCAACTATCCAACAAACTGCAACAGAGCACGGACAGAGTTCTTACTCATGTCATCTGAAGATGCAGGCCACAGAGACTGGCGAAACGTCAGGAAGGACAAATTCAGAACATGGGCAAAGAGCCCAAAAAAACCACAACAACCATCAGATACCGGCTGTGAAAGCCTTTGAGAATACAACCTTATGTCACATTCAGGATGGGTTATGACATTGGGGCACTACTGTTTATCATACTACTGCATGCCTGATATAAACTAGGTCCAAAAAAAAGGATAGCTGATGCATCTTGGCACAAACAGAGTGTGCCAGTCATGGAGTTAGACCTTGGAGCCAGGGAGTTCCTGGAACTTCTGTCCCAAGGGTTTGGTAAATTGGCATGAAGAAGCATCAAGTCAAGAATAGATAACTGCTGGATCTCAGCAGAAATCACACATCAAGTGGAAGAAATTGAAATATTACCAAACATATATGCAGACCATAACCCAATATGGGTGATTTTAGGGCAAACACCAAGAAGAGGCTCATGGAGGTTGAATAGCTATCTATTCAGAGAAGAATCCTTCCTGAATAAAATTAAAAAGGAGTTAAAATTTTACTTTCAAATTAATAAACCCCAGGACACACCAATGACAGTGATATGGGATGCTGCAAAAGCATTTTTTTTCATGGCTATGCAATAGAATATAATACACAAAGAAAAAAGGAAAGAAGTAAACAATATCATACTCTAATAACATCCTTAAAAAGGAGGAAATAGAACTAAAGAAGTTTCCAACCAACAAGAATTTACTAAATAAGATAAATATTCTACAGCATAGAATTAACTTATTAGAACAAGAAGAGATGGAGAAAAAAATGTAAATTTATAAGCCAGAATTTCTTTGAAAATGCAAATAAGCCAGCAAGATGGTTAGCATATAGAATAAAAAAAGAGAGAGAGAAAAAAACAAGGATTATTGAAATATTAGATAAGCAAGAGAAGGAAATATATAAACAAAAGGAGATTGAAAAAGAAATTCAAAATTTCAATGCTGGACTTTATTTAAAAAAAGTGAAGTAGAACAGGAGAAGCAAATGGAATATTTGAATAAAGTTCCAGCATGGAGGTTTAATTTTCAACAACTCAAGAAACTAAACAAATCAATCACAATGAACGAGATCAGAGAGGCATGGAAAAAACAGAAAAGTGGGACATCCCCTGGCCCAGATGGACTACCAGCTGAATATTACAAGACGTTTGAATAAATCTTAAGTCCTCAATTTAAGAAGTAAACTGAAGACATTGAGTCAAAGGGGGAAATTCCCAACTCATGGAAAGAGGCACATATTACTCTAATACATAAACAGGGGACGGAGAAAAATAAAATCACAAATTGCACACCAATCTCTCTCTTAAATATTGACTATAAGATTTTTACAACCATCTGGGCATCAAGATTAAAGGAAATATTGGGAGAAATAATACATAAAGATCAAACAGGTTTTATCCCTAAAAGGAAATAGTCATCAAACATAAGGACATTAATAGATATCTTAGAATATTATGAATTGCATCCAAAAAAGCAGATGATGTTAATCTTGATGCAGAGAAAGCCTTTGACAATGTCAATTGGGAGTTTATGCTGTTACAACTAAAGAAAATGGGAGTGGAAGGAACCCTTCTACAAACAATTAAGGCAATATATTCCAAGGTGGAAGCCAGGATTAAAGTCAATGGTAATTTAATGGAGAGCATACTGATTGAACAAGGCACAAGACATGGATGTCTGTTATCCCCTCTTCTATTAATATTAACTTTGGAAATTTTAAACAGGCAGATAAGGGCTAATCAGAGAGTTAAAGGACTAAAAATTAGAGGTGAAGAATTTAAGGTACAAGCTTATGCAGATGATCTGGTAATAATATTTGAAAATCCTCATGGAAATTTGGAGGAACTATTGAGAATAATAGAAGATAATGGACAAGTGGCAGGTCTTAAAATAAACTATCAAAAAATTATGACTAAAACATAAAGAAAGAAGATGTGGAAAAATTGGTGAGGGAAACTAATTTTAAAGCAGTACAGAAAATCAAATATTTAGGAGTTACCATCACCAAAAAACAAGTAACTTATTGAAAGATAATTATCTTAGAATACAGCAGAAAATCCAGAAAATTTTTGGAAGAATGGAGTAAGCTGCAATTATCTGTGATGGGAAGAATTTCAACAATAAAATTTATAATATTACCAAAACATCTATTTCTTTTTCAAAATCTGCCAATACTATTAAATTTTTAATATTTCAAGAACTTGGATTGTCTGACAGTGAATTTTGTATGGAAGACTAAGAAACCAAGAATAAAACTTAGGCTATTACAGGACTTGAAAGAAAGGTGGGGGGGTGGTTCCAGGACTACCGAACTGGCTATTATACTATAAGGCTTGTACTATGACATGGATAAAAGAATGGATAATTCTTGCAAACCAAAGATTACTGAAATTGGAGGGACATGATCTAAGAATGGGTTGGCATGCATATGTGTGGCATGGGAAACATTAGGAGCAATCACATTTTATGGAACACATTGTGAGAAAGGCACTATGCCTAGTGCGGCAAAAATTTCAAGCACAAAACTCTAAGAAAATCCCAACATGGGTAGCACCTATAGAAGCATTTACTTTGAAAGTGTTGAATTAGAAAGGATCGTTACTAACATATAAAGAATTACTTAATAAAGAACAAAACATAAAAAATAAGCAAGAGCTAGAGGAACTGGGGTGGCAACAGATTGGTGGTCAATGAACAAACTACAATTGAGATACAAAAAAAGATAAAATTGTGGGCTTCTTTGAGGTGAAGTCCAGGTGGATAAACTGTGGATTTATACTGATGAGAAAATAATTTAAAAAATGTATATATACCTATTGGAATATGATCTGGAGGACGAGAGGGTAAAGGAGACGATGATAAAATGGCCAAGCAACTTTGGTTACAATATTGATATTGATGATTGGACAATGATGTGGAAAGAATGCCATAAAATGATTAAGCCACTGAATTTAGTAGAAAATATCTTCAAAATGTTTTATAGATGGCACTATACCCCTGTAAGGTTGGCAAAAATGTCAGAGGGTAATAGCAATGTTTTTTGGAAGTGTAAAAAAAGCAGGAACTTATTATCATATGTGGTAGACATGTGAAAAAGTCAAGAGATATTGGACACGTGTGGAAAACAATAAAAGAAATAATTCAACAGAAATTAAATTTTAAACCTGAAATAGCACTATTAAATATTATGCTGGAAATTACTAATAAGAAAATTAAATATTGTTGAATGTATATATTTTTAGCTGCTAGGTTACTCTGGGACCAAAAATGGAAAAGTGAAGAAATACCTACAATGGAGAAGTTCGTAAAGAAGCTGTTGGATATTGCAGAACTAGACACACTTTCAGAAGCACTACGAGAACAACCAAGAGACTATGTAAAACAAAGTTGGAACTTAATGTATCTTTGGGCTCAGGAAAAGACAAAAATTTAGGGCAAAATGTTTCATGTTTATTATTTTCTTCAATGCTCACCGGAAACCTGGGAAATTTGGGGCCCAAATGAGGTTGGAATCTCTGTCCTTTAAAGGGGATATGGGTGGTTTATTCTGGGCCATTTTTTCTCTCTTTATTTCATATCTTGTAGTTTGTTGAATGATAGATGTTTTGTATTAACACAAAACATTTATAGTGGTGCCTCGCATTGCGACGTTAGTTCGTTCCTCAAAAATCGCTGTTAAACAAAAACGTTGCAAAATGAAATTTTAAAAGCCCATAGAAATGCATTAAAACCTGATTAATGCGTTCCTATGGGCTTAAAACTCACCGTTCAGCGAAGATCCTCCATAGCGTGGCCATTTTTGGTGGCTGTAGAGTGAGGAATCCATCCCAGAAAACAGCGGGCAGCCATTTTATTTACCCAGCAGCCATTTTGAAACCACCGATCATCTGTTTTAAAATTGTCGCTTTGCAATGCCCGGTTCCCAAAGCAGGGAACTGATCATCACAAAGGGAAATTCCCCCATAGGGAACATCACTTTTGCAATCACAAAAAATGCATCGCAAAGCCATTTCATCGCAAAATGGAGCGCTCGCTAAGTGAGGTGCCACTGTATTTAAATGTATTAAAACAAAACATGTTTTTGTATTAATACGTTTAAATAAAATAAATAAAATAAAAACTTTTTAAAAAAGAAGAAGCATCAGGAACAACAGGTTTGGCACTTGCACCAATGCAGAAGGTTTATTTGGCTGTGAGAAGAGAGTTCCAGGAATTGTAGGTGTGATCCCTGGAGCCAGTTCACCAGCGCCGGTGGAACATTTGCAATAATTTATGTTAAATAAAACAGAAAGAGTCTGGCCCCTGGATATATTTAGGGAAGGCTGACACCACTGGCCTCTTATATATACAGCGGGGTCTTGACTTGAGAACTTAATCTGTATTGGAAGGCGGTTCTCAAGTCAAAAAGTTCTCAGGTCAAATCTGCATTTCCCATAGGAATGCATTGAAAACCATTTGATCCGTATCTGCTCTTTTCCGTCCATAGAAACTAATGGGAAGCTACTATTCTGCCTTTGACCACTAGAGGGGGATATTTTGTTTCTTTTCAGGTTCAGGGAAGGCAGGGAAAATACAGTCCAGGCAGTACAGTACCAGGCAGTCTGAAGACTGTCTCCCAATCCACTCTCTAAACGCTGGGAGGAGTGAGGAAGCAGACAGGCACCCTTTTCACTGGCCAACAGTTAACTGAAAGTTCAAATTTTGCACTTTCCCTGCCTCCCACGTGGGTTTTTTTCAGTTCTTAACTCAAATCTAAGTATGTAAGTCAAGTCAATATTTTCCTATGAGAGTGGTTCTTAAGTCAAAATGTTCTTAACTCGAGCCGTTCTTAAGTCAAGACCCCACTGTACAGTGGTGCCCCACATAGCGATGATAATCCAAGCAGCAAAAATCGCTGCAAAGCGATTTCGTCGCTATGCGGTTTTAAAAAGCCCATAGGAATGCATTGAAACCCCTTCAATGCGTTCCTATGGGCTTAAAACTCACCTTTAAGCGAAAATCCTCCATACGGTGGCCATTTTCGCTGCCCGGTAAGTGAGGAATCCATCCCTAAACACAGCGGGTGGCCATTTTTTTTTTTTTTTACCCGGCAGCCATTTTGGAACTGCCAATCAGCTGTTGGAAAATCATTGCTATGCGATGATCGGTATGCGAAACAGGGTGTCGAGCATCGCAAAGTGATTTTTCCTATTTAAATCATTGCAATGCTATCTCAAAAAATTCGTCGCTATGCGGATTCGTCGTTAAACAGGGCACCCGTTATGCGAGGCACCACTGTATATAATGATAATGTTTAGAGATCAGTCAGGGGATTACCGTGTAGAAAATGATACATGGACAATCCAAAGACAGGGGTAGATTACAAGACACCAACGTCCCATATTACCTCCATTAGAGCGCAACTAGTTACCGCAATTATATAAGAACACTACCTAACGTAAGCAGGGGGCCAGTCTCGTTATGTTTTCACATGTCCCATAGGGTTGGTGAATTGGAGGCACATTACGATTATTGGCCACAGCTAGATATAATGGGCAGAACATTAGGCAGCTACATCCCCATGGGGAAGCTACCTGGGTTTAGGTGCCAGAGCACACCTTCAGGGAAAGGGCTACTTGGAATGCCGTGGAGCCAGCTTTTCAGGGTGGAGACCCTTGGACAGTTCCCACCAGTTGTATTGGTGATATATATTAGTGGCAATGATTTGGAAAGTCATCCTGAAAGACGCTGATCCTGAAAGTCATACGCGACCTTAAAGGGTTGAAAGACATGAACATGGCTATGTGTATCCTGTGGTACACAACCATGACTTCTGGCGTGGAGAGATGGCAAGTTTTTTTCCTTAATGTTAACATGGCACACAGGGGTGTTAACCGTGAGGTCTGCAGGGCGGTCTGCAGCAACCTGGATCAGTGAGTGTCACCAGAGGATCCAATTGAATAGGCCTGAGTTTTCCTCAATGTTAACACGGCACATAGGGCATTAACTGCGAGGTCTGCCGTGCGGTCTGCAGCGGCCTTGGATCGGTGATTGGTCACCAGAGGATCCAACTGGATAGAACTGGCTTTTTCTTCAATGTTAACATGGCACAAAGGGGTGTTAACCGTGAGGTCTGCAGTGTGGTTTGCAGTGCCCTCAGATCAGTGATTGGTCACCAAAGGATCCGGATAGGCCTGAGTTTTTTTCGGAACGATGGAGTCCAGCTGTCCAATTTGGGTTTGGATGCCTTCTTGGAAGTCAAGGAGGGCCTGCTTGTTGAGCTTGAGCAGCTCGATGGCGGGCATGGGACATAGCATCGCTAATCCCTATGCTGTGGTGGGTAGTGCAGAAAAAATAGGTATTTTCTGATGAGTCCCACTGTAAAATCAGGTAAGCTAACAGCGCATCGGACTTCCTAGGGCTGTGGATCATGCGATTATAGCACCTGGGGGAGACACATGTGCTGGGCCACTTCCGGACCAGCAATCATCAAGTAAAGATGGCCCGAGGCCTGGGGGTGTTTAGCGGCCAGCCGGGTTCCTGTGGTCTTAAAGACTGCGAGAACAGGGGGCTGGGGACTCGCCCATATGTTGATTGATTTACCTATTCCCGCACTACCACAGGCCCCTCTTTGCCAAATGATTGGCAAATTTTGAATTACAGTCCATAAAGTGTGACCCGTGTTTTAACCCATATTACTTATCTCGCATCTTTATTCAGGGGTTGGGGGGCAATGTGCATGTCTAGATTTGGGGAGTAAGTCATGATGGGGTGAAGAAAGGCAGTTCACAAAACTTACAAACATCAGGCACATAATGATACTGCCATCAATCATGTCCATCGGTTTTCATTCAATTATTAGATGAGGCATCCTTCAGTCTCGAGAGACTATGGTAACATGCTCTGTATGGAGGACTTGTTACTATTTGCTATAATGACTTTTCAGATGCTGAAGAATGATATGGTGGGTGGTGTGGACTGTATCATTGCCCTATAATAATTAGAAATTCAAATATATATCAACATTATTATTATTCAAAAATACCACACACAGTCAGTCAAAATTATAAAAACATTGGCTGATATTATATAACAGATATGGGTTTAAACAAAAACCTTTCTGTTAAATATTGGCACAGTATTCATGCTGTTCCTATTATTGCCATTCTTGTAGCTCTGATGGTGTGATTTCTGAGATCTGCAACTGCTTATAATACTGTGTAAAATTTCTTGATATTGTTCCCAAAGCCCCGATGACTACGAGCACCACTGAAGTGTGTTTCATCTTCAAGCGAAAAATTTTGATTGCCACGTCTCTGTATTTTGTTAGTTTTTCCAATTCTTTATTTTCAACACTGGCATCCCCTGGAACTGTAATTTTGATGATCCAAACATTTCTTTGTTCTATTATTACTACGTCTGGTGTGCTTGTTCTTGTGCAACGAAAGTCAAGCCTTTGGTTTCTTTCTTAATTGTCCCCATTTTTAGCCATGCCCATGCTGAATGATTATCGTGTTTCCCATCAATATTTCTCAAGTGTTGTCCATTATTATTGAGGATATTCTTTGTGGTATACCCAGGAATAAATCTTTGAATTCAAATAGCATTTCTTAAAGATCAATGACATGGTTTCTGTTTCAGCTAAGCTACTGGCAAACACATCCAGACAGCCTTAACAAATTACATGGATTACTGGGAATAAGTAATCAGTTTCAATCCGTATATCTAATAATTAAAGATAACTCAAAGAAGAGGAAGTAAAATTGGTTAGAGAGTAACTGCTGACAGTAATATTTTGAAATGCAGTTTGTTATGGTATTCAAAGGCTGAATTAAGATAAATTCCTTTCAACCTCAGCATCAGTTTCAATTATATGTGAACCACTTCAGATGGTCTCTCCCTTTAATTTCAAGGCAAAATAAAAAACACCCCGAATGGGATACATTAAATCTTTAGTATTCAGTTCTATTTTAAACTAACATGACACACCCTTTACTATGACATTTTTATGTGGAAAAGGGCCTGTTCTGAGGAATTCTGAGAGTTCTCTGACCTGTCCCTAATAACAAAGTTTTAGACAGTTGAAGTGTTCCAATCACCTCACCAAAAATTTGCTATTGACTTTGCCAGTGATTCAAAGCATATTAACTCTTCTCTGGATCTCACAAAGCTACTTCAGGGAGAAAGAATTAGGGCTTTCCTAGTAGAATTTGATGGACTGTTTTCCTTTGAACTTTATACCATGGAAAACACATGTTGTTACGTCATCAAGTCGCCTTGAACTTATGATGTCTATATGAATGAGTGATTTCCAAAAGTCCTCTCCTCAACAATACTGCTCAACTCTTGTAAACTCAAGTCTATGGCTTTCTTTAGGGAGTTAATCATTTTTTATTTGGTCTTCTTTTCCTGCTGCTTTCAAACTTTCCCAGCATTATTGTGTTTTCCCAGAGAATCCTGCCTTCTCATAATATGTCCAAGGCAAGACAGCCTCATTTTCATTATTTTTACTTACAGAGATAATTCAGGCTCAATTTGCTATAGGACCACTTGTTCATCTTTCTGGAACCCCAGGGAATTGGCAAATCTCTTCTTCAACACTATATATCAAATGAATCAATTTTTTTGATTCATTGGATAAGCTGTCAGCTTTCTTTGCCATCCAGATTTCCCACCAGTACATGGTGATCAGAAATACAAGAGTGTGGGAGGCGGAGCTTCATTGCAGTGAAGCCAGCAGCCCCCGGCAACAGTTCCCAGGGAAAGTTGGAACTGCGTGGTCCGTGGTCCCTCCAGAAAGGGGGGGGACCAAAGGGGAGGACCAGAGAGGTCACTCCTAAGCTGATGGTGAGCCCAGAAGGTAGATTTGGCAGCAACCAGGTCTTTCTTCCCTCTGAAATTTCACCCAGGCACGGACCAGTGACGGGAGGTCATTTTATGGCAGAAAGCTGTGTGAAAACTCCACCCCCAAATTCATGAGGAAGGAGAACAAAAAATACGGCCGAAAATACATAATAACAAAGTAAGTCTTTGATTTATGAATAACCTCATTAAGATGTTAGAGAAACTGAAGTGAAAAATACCTGACCGAAAGGAGAGAGGAAGCGGCGAGCCGGCATGCCAGCCTGTTTTGTTTTTTTAAAGCGAACTCACTCTTAAACAGCAAGTTTATAATTAGCAGACTGGTTTAAGGTCATTGAAATAAGACTGCAAGATGGAAAAAGTTTGTGTTTCTGGAAAAAAATCCCAGAGGAAATATTACTCATCAATCTTCAGTATTCTTTAAGGAACTGAAATCTTGTTAATGCTGTGCTGTCTGGATTCATCTCCCTAGTCTGAGTGGGACTTTGAAAATAAAATCTTAAACTCTCACTTGCAAATAAAATCTTGTCTTGGGAGCAGGAGGCATAAGCTTTCGGGAAGAAAAAACAATGTGAACTATCAATGTGGCGACATAGATTGGAAAAGCTGGAGAAGCCCTTTAGGAGCAACGGACAGTGAATCATCAGCTTAAAAATCAGGACTGGAGTTATTGAATGACTATAATGATATTTTTTTGGAGAGACTGGCTCCCTGCGTTTGCGGTGTTTTGACTATCTGAGTTTGCTGTGGATTTTGATAATATTGCTACAATATTTGTATAAGGACATTATCTGGACATTATATAAGGAGGGGAGGACATTTCTAGGGGGGTTGGTCTGATGATAAAATAGTGGAATAGAAAAAAATACTTACACAAACCATATGTATTGGAAAGATGGAAATGACCTCTGAAAGATTGGGAATTTTGCCAGATAATGAATGGCTGGTTACCATGCAAATGACAATAATAACAGAATTCCAACAGGTAAATGAGTGCCTTAACCAGGTGGAATATCTTATGAAAGGGAAATCAGCAGAGATAAAACAACAGTTGAATGAAACGGCATTAACTCCATTAACTCCAGAAAATTTTTTATTGACAGCTTTGCCAGGTACCATAGACGAGAGTAAGAGTTAGCAGGTGAGCTACCCAGCTATAATAGTCAGAAAAGGTGATGTTAAAAATCAATTGTATTTTCCCGAAACAGGAAGAAAATAGAGTTACAGAAACAAGAGAAGGGCACTGAGAAAATTTGGGAAGTGTTAGAAATGGAGATATTTCCAGGCAGGCCGCATGTATGTCCAAAACAGAAGGAAACTGAACGAGGGGATGTATTGTACAATTGGTCTCGATTTCCTGAATAGAGTTGGAATAACTTAGATTTAAACTTAAATATGAATATAAGTTGATATTTAGAGGATAATCAAACAGTATGTGTGTGTGTGTGTATATTCAACTTATATTCAACTTATATATAGAAGAACAAGAATATAAAACTGCTTTTTGCATTGAAAAATGAATAGATCAGAAGCATGTATACTTAATATGAACAGATTGGATGATTTTATACTCTATGTTTTCCTATCCTCAAAACCCTTTTCCCATCCCTTACACTTCCTTTTGCCTTTTGTATTCCCTACCCTATTCCTAGTAGTTTAAAAAAAATTTAAAAAGCTCTGAGGGAAATGTGGTCTGTGAAGCACACAAAATAGGCAGGGAAGTACTAGGAAAACCTTTTCTATAAATCCTTCTAATGGCTCCCCACTCTTTTATGACAAGGCATTTCCAGCTTCTGGTGACCCTGATAGGATTTGTGAAGTATCTAAGATTTTCCAGGAGGGGTTTACCATTGCTATTCTCCAGAAAGTTTTGGAGGCCAAGGAGGGATTTGAACCCAGGTCTCCTGAGCTGTAGTCCAACACTTTATCTGATTTATTTATTTATTTATTTATTTATTTATTTATTTATTTATTTATTTATTTATTTATTTATTTATTTATTTATTTATTTTATACCCCGCCTATCTGGCCCACCGGACCACTCTAGGCGGCTTCCAAATATAAAATCAAATAATAAAACATAGACAAATACATAATAATCAAACAAGAACAGCAGTAAAGATAAAAAGGAAAAGTAAGAAAAAAATCAAGAGTTGGCTGGAGGGAAGGCCTGAATAAACAGCCATGTTTTTAATTGTGTTTTAAAGGTGCCCAGCGAGGGGGCCGCGCGAATCGCCGGAGGGAGATTGTTCCAGAGGCGAGGAGCCACCGCCGAGAAGGCCCGGTTTCGTGTCTTCTCCTTCCGGGCCTCTCTGGGCGTCAGGCTCCTCAGCCTCACCTCCTGACTCGCGCGGGTGATCCGGGTAGACCTTGGTGGGAGGAGGCGTTCCGCCAAATATCTAGGTCCTAAACCATTTAGGGCCTTATAAGTAAGCATTAAAACTTTGAAGTTGACACGGAAACAGATGGGCAGCCGATGCAATGCGGCCAGCATTGGAGAGATGTGTTGATATTTTCTCACTCCTGTAAGGAGCCTGGCCGCTGCATTCTGCACCACCTGAAGTTTCCGTGTCAGCCTCAAAGGCAGCCCCAAGTAGAGCGCGTTACAGTGATCTAATCTTGAGATTACGAGCGCATGCACCAAGGTAGTGAGCGCCCCCATGTCAAGATAGGGTCGCAGCCGGGCAATCCACCAAAGATGGAAAAATGCGGTGCGGACTACCAACGCCACCTGAGTTTCCATGGTGAGCGTCGGGTCCAAATATATGCCGAGGCTGCGGACCCCACTCTTCGCGGCCAAGGTGGTCCCCCCAAATGTGAGAGAGCCACCCAAGCCACCTACCATGGGGGCACCCACCCTCAGAACTTCCATCTTATCCGGATTCAGCCTCAGTCCGTTCTCCTGCATCCATTGCAGTACGGCCCCCAGGCAACGCTGAAGGGAAAGGACAGCATCACCTGCAGTTGGTGAAAAGGAGATATAGAGCTGGGTGTCATCGGCATATTGATGACACGAAGCCCCACATCCCTTAATGACCTCACCCAGAGGCCTCATATAGATGTTAAACAACATTGGGGAGATAATTGACCCCTGTGGAACCCCACAATTGAGACTCCACGGGGCTGAGACGCTCTCTCCAAGCTGAACTCTCTGGGGACGGTCCCCCAAGAAGGAACGGAGCCAGGCAAGTGCCAAGCCACCAATTCCCAACTCAGAGAGCCTCCCCAGGAGGATATCGTGGTCGACGGTATCAAAGGCCGCTGAGATGTCGAGGAGGACCAGCAGGGAGATTTTGCCACTGTCGGCCTCCCTCAGCAGGTCATCGTACAGGGCGACCAATGCCATCTCAGTACTGTGGCGTGGCCTGAAGCCCGACTGAAATGCATCCAGGGCATCCGTTTCGTCCAGGTGAGCCTGGAGCTGATCGGCCACCACCCTCTCAACCACTTTGCTAATGAAAGAAACATTGGCGACAGGCCTATAATTGCCAATTTCGTCTGCCGCCAAACTAGGTTTCTTTCTTATGGGCCTAATGAGTGTCTCCTTGAGGGCGGATGGAAATCTACCCTCAAGGAAAGACTCATTTATTATTACTGTGGCCCATTCTGTTGTTATCGGCCTGGCTGCTTTGATTAACCAGGCCGGGCAAGGGTCCAAGGAGGAGGTGGTGGCTCGGCAGCGGTCAAGCACCCTGGAGACGGAATCAGGCGTTACAGGCTGAAAAGAATCGAAAGTCACTGGGTAAGACAGAGCGCTGGACATCTCTGCTCGACTCACTGTTTTTAAAAACGGAGAGAGCTCCCGGCGGATGGCCTCCACTTTAGATTTAAAAAAGGCTGCAAACTGGTCAGGGGAAAAACTAGGGGGAGGCCTATCACCTGAACCAGTTCCAGATAGGTAGCGCACTATACGGAATAACTCTGCCTGCTGGTTGGACGCTTCACTTATCCGGTTACCGAAGAATGATCTACATGCAGCCTTTACCTTAGTCAGGTAAAGGTTAGTTGCGACCCTGACAGCTGTCCAATTGTAATCCGTCAGGTTGTTCCTCCACCTATGCTCTAGCCTTCTCCTATGTCGCTTCATCGCTCGGAGCTCCTGGTTAAACCAGGGCGCAGGCCGAGCTCTGAGCCGGAGAGGGCGTTTAGGTGCGATCGTGTCTATAGCCTTAGTGGCAGCAATGGACCAGCTGCCAACCAGAGCCTCGACAGGAGCACCAGCCAGGTCAGCCGGAACACCTCTCATGGCCTCCTGGAATCCAACAGGGTCCAGTAGCCTTCGAGGTCGGACCATAGAAATAGGTCCTTGCTCCCTGCGAGGGGGGATTGCCACTGAGAGGTTGCATTTTATTAGGTGGTGATCTGACCATGACAAGGGGACCGACATGAGGTCAGTCACCACCAGACCACACTCGCTCCAGTTGGTGGAAAAAAACAGGTCTAACGTATGGCCACCCACATGGGTGGGGCTGATGACATGTTGGGACATGTTCAAGGAAGCCATGGTTTCCAAGAACTCAAGAGCTGGCCCTGTGGTCTCTGCCCCCGCATGCACATTGAAATCACCCAAGACCAAAAGCCTCGGGGATCCCAACAATGCCGCGGAGACAAAGTCGACCAGCTCCGGTAGGGAAGTGGCTGGGTCGCAGGGAGCGCGGTAACCCAGCAAAATCCCGATACCATCCCTAGCCCCTATTGACACGTGGAGTGCCTCTAGACCTGGCTTTACCACCGAGGAGCGCCTAGTAACCTCTAAGTTGGATTTGTAGACAATGGCTACTCCCCCGCCCCGCCCCTCCAGTCTACCCTGGTGCTGGACAGCATAACCGGGCGGGCAGATGAGAGCCAGAGGAGGACCCCCCTCCCCATTAATCCACGTCTCGGTTATGCATGCCAGGTCTGCATCCTCCTCCAGGATAAGGTCGTAAATCACCTGGGGTTTGTTGGCTACAGACCTGGCATTCAACAGTACCAGATTTAGAGTGGAGGGCTGGCTGATCTGGCTACCTCGACATTGGGGTTTGGTCACAGTCTCAGAACAATGAACAGCTTTCAAACATCTGTCCATCGTTCTACTGACACGAGTAGGGACTGTGCCAACGCCATATCTCCCTCTACCCATGATCACAGGGATGTTAAAAGATCCCCTGCTGGGCGAACAGGCCTTCCACTCCATATCCAAGAGAAAGAAAAAGAAAAATAGAGACCAATTAACCTAAATTAATAAACCAAACAAACTTAGATACAAAGCAGGTACATGAATCAAATATATGCAATAAAACAGGAAAATTACAAAAAATAAAAATAAAAATCCCAAAATTATGAACCCCCTGTGTAACATTAAAATAAATTATTGAGAAATCACATACTAAAGCCCCATATATAATCCTGATCCTCCCTCCTCCTCCACACAACCTTGTCCATTCAACAATGTCTGTTTCGATGTTATTTTGAATATTGGTGTTAAAGATGATGTTGAAGGAGGAGTAAGAGCATTACTCGTGGAGGTGAGCCAAGTTGTTTCAGTCGTTGGCCTTTGTGTGGGGGCAGAGCATCTTTGCAGATGGTCCAAGAAAGGGAGAGTGAGTGAAGCAGTCTTAGAAAAAGTCCCGTCCCCTGGAGATCCAACATGGCGACCAGTCAGCCAGGGAGCGGGACAAACAACTCACTCTCACTAACCAACACCCAATATTCCCCCCCCACAGCCTTCCACACTTAAAAGCCTTCACTCCCCCTAAGCCAGGTGGCTGATGTTATACCACGTATATACCACATCAGCCCTGAAAAATTAATTCAACTCCCCCCCCATCCAACCTTTTCCTTTGTCCTGAAGATCCAGGCTGACCATGTTAAGGCTCAGCCTGACTGTTAACGGTCATTTGGTTTGCAGAGAAACAGATTCTCTCCAGATCGTTCCTCATTCTGACATCAGAGAATTCTGTTTCTGTTTGGCCTGGGTTGTATCCATGCCAACTGTAGGAACCCATCAATCCTTGTGATTACAGAACCATCAATATGAACCTTCAGCAAAGTAAAGGCTTGGTCTTGTAATGGACCTGAAGAACAGTCTGCACTGACCTATGCCTATGGTGACAGGGGATTCTGGGAGCCGTAGTCCAAAACGGAAACAGTTACCAAGCTCTGCTGGGAATGTTTTTATGAGCCATCACATTGCCTTTGACTTAGGACAACCTTATGGATGAGTGACTTCCAACATGGTGCAAACTGTCCAGAGCAAACTGTCCTCTAGCACCACTCTGGGATGGTATATAGGTCAGAAATACACAGAAGGTATCCTGTTGTCAACATACATCCTTTGGTATTGCTGGTTGTCCTTATGAAATGTGGGTCTGCAGGAGCACATTGTTAATCATCAGATGTGTAGCCTGTATAATTAAAAATTGTAAACCGCCTGGAGAGTGCTTGTAGCGCTATGGGGCGGTATATAAGTCCAATAAATAAATAAATAAATAAATAAATAAATAAATAAATAAATAAATAAATAAATAAGCAAACAAACAAACAAACAAACAAACAAACAAACAAATAAATAAATAAATAAATGTTTGGGGGAAGCTCTGATGGATTAAAAAGACTTTTGAATACAAAAAAAAAGAAATACAAGAGTGTGGATCATCTTGGTCTCAACATCTTTACACTTGACAATTTTTTCCTAATTCCTTTATTGCTGCCTTTTGAGTCTCAGTCTTCTTCTGATTTCTTGGCTGCAGTCTCCATTGGGATTGATGGTTGAATTAAGGCATACAAAGTATTCCACTATTTCAATTTCTTCGTTGTCAGCATTAAAACTGTATAGTTCTTCTGTAGTCATGAATTTTGTTTTCTTAATGTTCAACTTCAGTCCTGCTTTGGCACTTTCTTCTTTCACTTACACTAAAAGTTGTTCCAAGTCATTGCTGCTCCCTATCAGTAAGATGGTATCAACCATATATCTTAAATCATTGATGTTACTTCCACCAATTTTCACTCTTCCTTCATCTGGTCTGGCTTTCCAAATGATATGTTCCATTTACACAGCCTACCTTAATAGACCCAATGAGACTGGTGAGGTGCAGAGACTTGCTTAAGGAAGAGGAGGCATTAAAGATTAGAGAGGAGTTAGAGGAGCAGAAATATTTTTTAGATTGGTAGATGAGAGTACAATTAGGCTCCAGGTATGCAAAAGAGAAAATAATGGGTCTTTATGAAGAACAAATGACATTTGATAAAGTACTGTTAGAAGCAAATGGTAAAATAATTAAAGAATGTATGAATATCTTTCAAATATGAAAATGAAAGATGAAGTGGTGAAAGACTATGATAAAACGAGCACAAAATGTTGGTCATAACATTGACTTAGAACAGTGGGCACAAATTTGGCAAAATATTAAACTTACAAAATCAGTAAATTTTAAAGAAAGTATATATGTTTCTAGATGCCATATGACTCCAACTAAATTGTCTAAAATGTACAAAAATGCCTCCAACAAATGTTGGAAATGTAAAATGCAGGCAGGGACTTTTTACTATATTTGATGGACATAAAGATTAGGTTCCCCTTGACATTTAGTCCAGTCGTATCCAACTCTAAAGGGTGGTGCTCATCCTCGGTTCCAAGCAGTAGAGCCAGCGTTTGTCCAAAGACAGTTTCTGTGGTCATGTGGTCAGTGCGACTAGACATGGAATGCCGTTACCTTCCCACTGTGGTGGTACCTATTTATCTACATGCATTTTTACATGCTTTCGAAGTGCTAGGTTGGCAGGAGCTGCAACAAGTGATGGGAGCTCACTCCATCGTGTGGTTTCGATCTCACGACAGCTGGTCTTCTGACCTTGCAGCACAGAGGCTTCTGCAGTTTAACCCACAGTGTGTCAGGGTATTGTAATTTTTATAGGCCTGAACCTGAATAAAATGTGTTATTAATGAACTGCCATTATGAACAGATGTGTGACTGCTGAGGCACTGTGACTGATGAATTGATGTCTGAAGATGAGATGACACCCAGGTGCAGAAGATGATGCAATGTGTCCTGTGATTGGACTGAAGAAGCCTTGTATATGTATATAAGAGAACAGTGTGTACATAGATTTTTCTTCTCTCTCTATCACTTGCTGCTATCCTCTATGCCGGTTTGTCTAATGATTTCCTGCCATGCTGAAGTGATGCCAGCCTGTATATATTTGTAAATATTGTATAATACACCCGTCTTGCTAAAGAAGAAGAACGTGTCAGCGTCTTCAATTAACTCTGCGTATTTTCCTGTCACCAAATCCTGACACAGTGCCACCATGTCCACGTCCCTGGTGGAATACAAGGAAGCAAAATATATATATATATATATATTGGAGATCAATACATGAAATGTTACAAAAAATCTTATCTTACGTGATACCATTTAAACCTGAATTGTTTCTATTGAATATTATGACTGAAGTTGTAGATAAAGAAATGAGATATCCGAAATATGGATTGGAAAGTATCAATAAAAGAAGTATAAGAAGGCCCAAAGGAATGGAGAGAGTAGTAATGATGGAAACATTGTTATATTGTTTACTTATGTGATTTTCCTTTTTAGCATAACTAAGTAAGTGAATGTAAGAATACTCTTTTACTCTCTGGAATTTTACCCTTTCCACAGATATAAATAAAATAAAACTCAGCATAGTCGTGATATCATACCACAACTCTCTTCATTACTAGCTGGTATACTAAGTATTTAGAGTATAATATAATGAAGAAGAACCCAACATCAGAATTACAAGGTAGACATAAGAAGTACAGTGCTTCAAGGTGAGCTGTGAGTGAGCAGTGAGCCCTCTGGCACAGGGATTACATTGTCAGCCTTGAAAACCCCTGTCTTATTCTCTAATGGTTGAATGTGATGGAAGATTTGATTGGTACAATGACATGTATCATTGCAGTATCAGTGCCCAACAGCATTTTCTGTGCTAGTTGAGGGATTCTGGGAGCTCTACTCCAACAAGCAAACAAGCAAGCAAACAGACAAACAAAGAAATTTACAGACAAACTTTCCCATAGCTACCTAACAAATCTTTGGCACAGACTATGAAGCACCATCCATCAGTCCTGCTCTAGAGCTTACTGGAGATATCAGTCTGCCCAAGAGACTATTGTAGAAACATTATCCTGGACTAAATGGACTTGTACAGTGTAATCTGAACAATGATACAAGAAATGGAGACTAGCAAATATAAATCAATAATGATTAATTATTCCTGATAATAACATGCTGTAAATCTAGTTGCTACGTTGACTGAAGCCTGCATTTTCATGTCTTCAAATAAGCCTATAAAGTATATTATTATTAAAAGTAGATTAATAGTAGTAATAAGGTGTTGTCAAGTTGAATCCGACTTGTGGCAGCCCTTTCCAAGATCTTCTAGGTAGACAGTACATACTCAGAACTGATTTACCTGTTCCTTCTTTTGGTGATACTCTTGGACTCTACAGCTAGCCCAAGGCCACAAAGGCTGCCTGTTCTCCCAAGAGGCACAGTGTGGAATCCAATGCCCAACCTCTGGCTTAACAGCCAGATACCTGTTTCTGTTCTGTTCTGAAACCTTTAATGGCATTTACAAGTTACAACGACACAAGCAAAATAGGAGAAGTAAAATTACACAAATTTCACAAATTAGGAATGAGAAGCAGGGGACAATTTCAGAATTGCAGATAAGAAACCTGCAACAGCAGCGGTCAGGGCATTACATTCATCACTCATGAAAATAGAAAGAATTGACTCAGAAGAACTGGAAAAATAAGAGATCCAAGGTTCAAGAAAAAAATTTCGGAGGTGGGATTGAGCAGGGCATTGAAACAGTATATGAACCAGGGTGTCAGGCGTCTCTAAACAAAAAAAAACCAAAGTCTTTTTTCACGAGGGATATTGAGAAATCGACCAGCATGGGTGGCCGAAGGAAAAATGTTAAAACGGGCTAACATAAAAGGTCTTCTTAGATGTGGATTTACTAGGGAGTGGAAATATTTGGGAGAGTGATCCTGAGTGATCCAACAGAAAGCGGGGAACATACAGGTTAAGGTTATTGCATAGGTGATTGAATTTGGCGTGACAGAGCTTGTCCTTGATTATGGAATAAGCCCTAGTGAGATTCATATCTACCAAAGATTCCAGGGATATGTGAAGAGAAGAGAGTTTCTTTTCAATAAGCTGGAACCAAGAAAAGGAGTAAGAATCGCACAATAAATCATATATCAAGGATCCAGAATGTGAATTTAAGAAAAGATGGAGCCAAAATTTAAATGTAAGTAACCAGGCAGTTGTGGAAGGTAGGTGGATGCCCAATTCTAAAGAAATAGTGGAAAGCCAAATTAAGTTAGGAACTCCTAATATTCTGCGAAAAAACGTTGCTGCAACTTGATCAATATCCCAATTAGCCGAGTGTATCCATATAGGCACACTGTACAGCAAATGAGAAAGAATCTTAGACTGAAAAATCTGAATGGCTGCTGGGATAAATTAGTTTCTGGAAGAATAATGAAATTTAGAAATAGCTTTTAATTGGGGAGAAATTGAAGAAATGGCAGCTTTTTAATGAAATGTCCAGCTGAGTTTGTGATGAATATGAAGACCCAGATATTTATAAGAGTGTACTTGACGGTAGGAAGAAGATCCTATTGTCCAAGATGTAGGGGACCAAGAGCAGGAAAAAAACAAAATTTGGGTTTTATTAGGGTTAATGGATAGATCATTAAGATCACAGAAATCCTGAAATTTAAGTAAAGTGCGCCGAAGACCTGATTTAGTACGAGACATCAGCACTGTATCATCAGCATACAGGAGTATAGATAAGGGAACACCATTAAGGGCCAGAGCCAACTGATTGCAAGGGGAAAGAAAAGAGGGAATATCAGCTAAAAATAAATTAAATAATAAAGGGGCCAAGATGCAACCTTGGTGAACACCTTTGAAAATTGGAATTTTTTCGGTAAGAGTGTTGGAATCAGGTAAACAAACCTGACAGGAATTATGGGAATGCAATTGGCAGAGCTAGATACCTAACTCACTCTGATTAAATGACTGCCACAATATATGTTCTTTTACTTTTGACTTTATCCACACAGCCAGTATTATGAGTGTTTTAATCAAAAGCTTGTGTGTTGATCTGCTATATTCTAAATTAAGAAAATCTATTAAGTGTTGAACAGCTTACATCTCTGCTGAGACATGCATTCAGCTAAACTCCAAATGTGACAGATAATTCAGTGGCTTTAGGCACCATATAGCTGTGGTTGATTATGGGTTTGCATGTTAACTCCCCAACAGAATTTAATATAGATGGAGCCTCCCCATCCCATCAGTCTTTTTGTTGCATTTATTATTTAGTAATACTATACTTCTAGTTTCATTCTTGGCATCTTCTGTAAACTTGAAATGCCTCCTTCCTCCTTTTACCTAGCTCAACAAAATAGAGCAGAAATTATGGAGTGAGACCTGTGGTTCCCCCCCTCTATTTTTAGGAAGCTATTACACATAAAGGAAGGAAACTCAGAAAACAGATCAACCCCCCTCATAGGTCAAAACATGGGTATATTGTGCATTAAGGTCTACTCCTGAGAGGGGAGGAAAACATGTCTTCTTGAGGACTAAGTCCATCAGGAGGGACAAAGACAGGAGGGCCTGGCATGCTCTGGTCCATGGGGTCACGAAGAGTTGGACATGACTAAACGACAACAACAAAGTCCATTAAACCCCTTCTGGAAAATGCAGATCAGTTGTACTGGACTATGGGAGATTTTCTAACTGTGGATAAAACATTTTTTAATCTTCTGTTTATTGACACTGACAGATGCCAGGATATGGAAGTTATTTTTTAACAACTTTAATGGAAGATCATTGAAGTGAGAGGAAATGCTGCCAGCACTGCAGGTTTTGGCCTTATTTTAAGGGCAGGTGATGTATCAGGCAATGGAAGGAAGAGTAAAGCATGTTAGGTATTATGAGGCATTTGATATTATTAGGTTTTTTTTCCTCATTGTTTATGGCTGTTCAATTCTGGGCATCCTTTTGGGCCAACAGTACACTTCTGAGAGCATATGGTGGCTGTTCACATTTGGAACAAGCTGTCCTCTAAGTCACCTAGTGTTATGAAGTTAGTTAGAGAGTTCACATTGGGTTGTTTACAGCATAATGTACCAGTTATGGACAGACACATGCCAGGGTTGAACAACACCGCTGTTGATACAACAGCCTACAGATGCAACAGTTTGGAGAATGGGTTCCCAATACCCAAGAAAGTCCAGAGAGCTTTCCAGATGACGTCTGGAATCTTGAAGGAGTAAGACTGTGAGGCCCATGAAGTCAGCACTCATGCCAAGTACCCACAGGAGTTGCAAAAGGACTAACATTGAGTTCCACAATGTAAGGTTTTTAACTGCTGGTGGTATGGCCTAAGTTTGGTGAAGATTGGGTTTCTTCAAGCCAGCTGCTAAAAGGCACTTTCCTGGGGCACCCACTTTGTGAGTGTATAATTTGGATATCTGAAACCTAATCTTCACTAAACTTGGAGGGACTATAGAGGAGAGGTAACAAATCTGAATAAGTTTATTATTTATTTATTTATTTATAAAATGCCTTAAATGTTCTGGACACGGCATAATGATTTTAAAAAGGATTTAAAAGTCCCAGTTCTTTAGACTTACAAGTATAAACAATGTACTATTTTAATAAAATAATTATAAAAGGAAAAATAGCAAGAGAAATCCAGAAGGAAAAGTTTTTGGGAGGCCTTTGGAGGGTATTTGACTTACCTGGCAGACAAACTTGTCGAAGTTGATAGAGGGTATCAGGAGACAGCCCAGACAGCTGACACGATCTCCCCTGAACATCTTCTCCACTTCAGAGCTTGCTGTTCCCCCTGGCATACTAAGGGATTGTGGGTTATGAAGTTAGCAAAGAACTGGCTAGAGAGCAGATAAAGTAGGCATCAGTCCGTTTATAACCTGGCTGCCATTAAGATCATGACGGGAAGGTAAACCAATGTCCTAAAAATAGCAAAGAGGAGAGGCCGCAAACGAACAAGCACTTGTTCTGGGTGGTTCGCAAACTAATTAACTTCAATCAATTGGGGGCCACATTCTGATTTTTTCAGCAATCAGCTTGAAGACTTCTTCAAATCAAAAATTGGAGCCATTCATACTGTCCTGGACTCCACCAGCAGATTAGTCAACTCAGGGGTGGCCATTGCTGCACTACCTCTGTCTGCCCGATTGATTCAGTTTGACCTGGTGTTAGTGGAGGATGCCTCAGGGTGCTGGCAAGCTGTCAGCCTACTTCCTCCTCACTTGACCCTTGCCCAGCTTGGTGATAAGCTGCTAAAGGGGCTATGATTGAATGGGATGTGAATATTGTAAATGGCTTTTTGAGGGATGGTATCCTCCTTCCATGCATTAAAGAAACCATAGTCTGACCTATCATCAAATGCCTCTAGCTGGCTTCAGACCACCATAATAACTTCCATCCAATCATGAATATACCATTCCTTGGCAAGGTGATCGAAAGGGTGGAGGAGCAAGATTGCCTTGAACTGTTCCAGTCTGGATTCAGGCCACTATGAAGCACTGAGATGGCACTAGTTGTGCTTTAAGATGACCTTTTAAGGTAGGCCAACAGGGGCAGATGTACCCTGTTGTTTCTTCTTGATCTCTCAGTGGCTTTTGATACCGTTGACCATAGTATCCTCCTGGGCAGGCTCTTGGAGATTGGGACCAGGACCCCAGCATTGTGCTGGTTCTGATCCTTCCTTGAGGGCTGGGTCCAGAGATTGCAGCTTATGGATGATGTGTCAGCCCCTTGGACCCTCACTTGTGGGGTTCCCCAGGAGTCATCATTATCCCCAGTGCTATTTAATGTATATGTGAAGTTGCTGGGGGAGGTCATCTGAAGTGAGGTGTCTTCAGTGTGCTGATGATAACCAGCTCTATCTTTCCTTTACCACATCTAGAGTGGATGCCATCCAGACACGCAAGCATTGCCTGGCTTCAGTACTGGAACAGACTAGGGCAAAGAGACTCAAGCTGAACCCAGACAAGACAGGGATTGTGTTCTTGGGGGAGGGGGTCCATCAAAAAATTAGAGGTGGTGGTCCTAAGCTCAATAGTTTTGTCCTCCCACTTAAGGACCATGTTCTTTCTTGGGATGGCCAGATCGCAGCCGTGTCCAATTCAGACTTTAACCAGCTTAGGCTGACTGCCCCACTCCATCCCAACCTGGACAGTGGCTCCCTCAGGGCCTTGGTGCAGGCATTGGTCATTTTCTGGATTGACTACTGATATGTTCTCTATGTGGGGCTTCCCTTGAGTCTGGTCCAGAGACTTCATCAGGTCCAGAATGCAGCAGCCAGACTGGTGGTTGGGGCAAGCAGATATGATCACATCACCCCACTTCTGGCTCACCTCCACTGATTACCCATGGAATCACCTCCACTGATTACCCATGGAATCCTGGATCAGGTTTGTCTCTCTGTGTACATACACAGCCCACCATAGTTTGGGCCCATGTTACTTATGGAGCGCTTCACCCCAATGTCAACTGACCCCAAGGTCACAGCAGACAAGGCTCCTCCAAGTAGCTACCTGGAGCCCCATAAATCTTTTACAAGAGGTGAGGCCTTCTGCATGTTGGCTCCATCTTGAGGGAATCAGCTCCCAGAGGGGCAACTAAAGACATGGCTCTTTAGGGAGGCCTTCCACTCCAACCTTAGTTGAGCTGAGGTATTTTCACATCTCCATTCAATTATTTGCTGTTTGTATCTTTGTTATTTTTGGCTTTTCCACAACTTTTATTAATGCTCTGGTGCCCTCTGTTTTTACATAGTTAAATGTTATAGTTTTGTCATATGTCTAATTTTTGTGAACCACCTGGAGTAGTGCTGTGGCACTAGCAGGTGCAGTATATAAAATTGAAACAATAAACAAACAAACTGCTCCGAATTCTCTCTTCTGTGATATTTCCACAGACTCCTAGCTGATTCATCCCTCACTGTCTTTCAAATGAGTAAGAATTTGAAGATCATTATTTTCATCTACACAGTTTTCCTAGAAATAAGATAAACAATAAAATAAGAATAATGGCATCAAGGTTAGTAAAGAAAAAAAAGGATGTTTTGTCAGTTGTATCAAAAATACAAAGACAATTGTTAGATTTCAATGCTTTCTCCAGCCTCATTTTCAATGCATGTTACTATTCAGGAAACGTTGAGAAAAGATGTCTGTAACAAAAAATCTGATTAGAAATAAATTAGGTTTGCCTAGGAATTCATTTGTCCCAATAAGCCCTTTCAAGAAAAAGAAGAAAACTTCATCAATATTACTGGAGGCAGAGAATAACTTGATTTTTCCACTGTATCATGTACAATTTGGCCCAGTATGTTTTAAATACAGAAACAACTGTCAGACTGGATGCTACAGGAAGCATTTCATCAGAAACATGTGTTCCTTGAGTATTGGAATGATTTCTGTTTGCCATAGCATGAGCTTTCTCAGTTACCTGTCTTGCTAGATAACTTTGCTGCTTTGGTGATTCAATATTGGAAGGCAAACACAGGCTTCATTTGAAAGTAAGATTTCTCAGGTAGATAACTCTGAATCATTAGCTTTTAGTGATTCTGCAGTGATTGATCTGACTCAAATCGAGAGACAAAGCAATGGGAGTGAGGGAAATGCAAAGTGTAGCAAGGAAAGAGCAAAAAGATTAATCACCACATCCAGAGCCCTCCTGCTCCTGATCTGGCATGCCTGAGGGACTGGGAACTACCAGACTGTGACCTTCTGGGGAACTGGAATGGCTTTGTGGCACTACATCTAAAGCCTATTCCTCCCTGCCACTGACTTTCCTATAACTTATTTTTGCTGACCCCATCCCTTTTTATGAGGACATTCAAAAATACTTACACATCAATAGAATGCCCAGGTGGACAAGGTCACGATACTAGGACTGCACCCTTTCATTTATCGTGCAGACCAGGCTTATGAGTTTTATAAATTTTATTAAAAGAAAACATAGAAAAGAAAATAAGACAACAAAAAATGATTATTGTCAACAATAGAAACAGTTCCAAAATCATAAATGTGGGTACAGATTTCAACATGGGAAAGGAGACCCCAAGGTTTTTACCTTATGCTAACTTAGATATAAGTTTCATCCTTGCCTGAATGACCTGAACTCCCCACTCTCTGCTTAGCCAAAGAGGCCTCAAGATGAGAGATCTGGGAGAGACAAAGAAAGACCCAGCTCCCATATAGAATGGGCCATTTCATTAATTACTTGTATTCACCTTTTGAACTCATCGGACATGGAGAAGCAAAGGTAATAAAAGGCAGAGTCCTCTTCAATCATGCCCTGGGAGCATACAGGGAGCCTGGACAGAAATCCTGATTTACATATATTAGTCTTCAAACCAAGTCTGGCACCTGTGCACAGCCTTATTGCTGACCCCAATACCTAGGAACACTCATTAGAAAACACCCCACAACTCACTGAGTTCAAAGTTCTTTTCTGTTTTTAAATTAGTGCATGAATGATAAGAGTACCATTAAAAAGTAGCATCTTCTTTGTGGGAATGAGATCCTGCCAAATGCCAATCATGTAAGGGATGCAGTAGCATCAGGATATCATGTGGCCAATCAGATTTTAGTGATGTAATGTCACTAAGCCAAAACAGAGTGAATGTGATGCAACAGTTTTGTTTGCACAAGCACACAGCCACTCACCCACACACATAATGAACGCCTAGTTTCTGAAGTTGACAAAAGCTAGAGGGAAAAATGGCATCAGTCCCAATATGGTAAGCCCAATAAGCCTTGAAAATGGAGAAATGATTAGAAAGGTTTCAAAAGAAGATTTCAGTAATCAAATAGACAATATGAGAAGACAGATTAGATTTTTGGCAGCAGAAGGGAAAGAGTGTACATTAAAAGCTACACAAAGCTTAGTAACAGACTGAAAATCAGAAGCAATGAAAATGAAGAAAGGGGTGTGGGGGAAATCTGAGTCTGAGGCTATGTGTCTGAGTGACAGGAAAGATAATAGTGTTGCCAATGGAGACCAAAATGTGGAAGAAAGACTAGGTTAAGGGGGAAAATAAGAAGTTTGGTTTTTGACATATTGCATTTAAGATGCCTCAGACATCCAGAGGAAATTTTTAGACAGACTGTTAGACATACAAATCCGAACAGAGGACAAGAGATCAGGGGAATACATCTGAGGATCATCAGCACAGAATCTGTGGAAACTGTGAGCCTTGCTAACAGCTCCCAGGGAAAAAAAGTATAAAGGGAAAATGTGAGAGTAGCATGATCAGAACCATGGGGGAAACCAAAGGGAAGGAGAAAAGTTGAAGTGTAACATTACTGAAAGAAACAACAGAAGAATATTTAGACAAATAAGCACAGAACTACTGAAGAACACTACAAGATTCTATTTATATAGAAACTACAGGACATGGCCCCAAACCTATTAAAAGTTAAACTTAAAGCTAATCACTGCAGCAGTACAGTAGACATCATGCCTCTTGACAAGATGTAGCCTACTTAAAGCTGGGAAAGAGGTTTCAGGAAAATTCAGGATAATATCAGAAACCTTGCCTTGCCCAACATCCTTACCAATGATATAATTAAAAAATGGTAACGACCTAGAAATTTATTGGAACTTCCACCCCACCAACCAACCAGCCAGCCAGCCAACTAATCAGTCAATTCACTACTCTTATGACTTTCCAAATTCTTCAGATCTTTCACCTGAAGACAGACCCACTGATAACAATATGAATGTTGTTTCAGATAAAATTTCAACAGCAACTCATATTATAATTTGTTATTGTGTTATCTGCTGTCAAGTCACATAGCAAGCCTAACTGGGTTTTTAAGTTAAATAGAGTATTTAAGGGAGGGTATTACTGTGGACACTGCACAGTGAGTTTCCATGGCCAAACAGGGTTTGAACCCAGGCCTCTTTAGTCCTAGTCCATCACTCTTTCCACTACACCACACTCTCTCTTTGTATTACAATATGACATTTTAAAAATTAGATGATGAAGCATGTACGCAATGGATGTTGTCATACCCCAGGAGTGAGCAAAATACAGCCAAATGCAGTCCCTGATGCCACTGTTTTTTTTTAAATGGCTCCTTTTGTGTGCTGTAAGAGACATCCTGGCAATTTTGGCATGTCCTTCCTTTCTCCATGGGTATATGTGTGTGGGTGTGTACACAGTGTGCAAAGGCCAAGGACAAAGTGCGTAAGGCTCTCAATGTCTGGACATTTCTCACCACTGGCATGCTTGAAGTACTGACAGGTGTGCTGGGTGTAGAGGGTTGCCTACCACTAATTCTAGTGGAGTTTCACAGAGAAATCCCTTCCTTTCAAATGCTAGCAGACTGACATGGGACTGTTGTAGTCTTCAGTGCCTGCTATATAAAGTGTATGTGTATACATATATACACACACACACACACACACACACACACACACAAATGTTATGTATACCTGCTATATGTTGACAGTGTATGGTCATGATGGCCTATCTCTATTAAGGATAAGAACTGTCATTTGTCTTGTCCTCACGTATGAGAACAAGGAATTAAAAATTATTGTTCTTTCCCTTGACAGAAGATTGTTTCTCTTTCTTTGAGTTTAAGCAGAATTGCACACAAAGGCTTAAAGCAAATAAAACTTTTGATGCAAATAAAGCAATGTTGAGCAGTAGTTTGGCTTTGCACAGTAGCCCAACTCCTGTCAAATACTTGGCAAATATAACCAGTAATGCTTCTGGGAATAGAAGTTAGTATCATTCCCATATTGGATAGATTTTCCTGCTCTATAAGGCCACACTTTATAGAGTATTTTTTTCAAACATACATGTTTTTAAAGTGTAGGTGGCTTAGCAAGGGGAAGAACCATTCTCTCAAGGAATTTTTAAGTATTTCTTCATATGAAAGTGATGAATTTTGCCCCTTCTCTCCAGTCCTTAATAATTTCCCCCATCTGCATAGAGGTATTACTTCTAGAAAAGGTTGCCATGAAAGATTAGTGTCTGTTCTTAAATTCTGCACTTTGTTTTATGGTTTGTACCAGCACATCTTGTATCAGTTGCCTTTCCAGCAGAACTATTAAGCTCACATAGTGCAAATGCCCATGTCTATAAAGACATATACAGGTCTCAGTATGTATTTATATAATTTGTTTTAATTTAAGTGGAACAGTCAAGGTAGAGGGCACAAATAGAGAAAGGGAACTGTTTGAGGGAGGAATGGATGAGAACAATCCTTCCTGAGCCTTGGAGACATGGCTTTTTAGGCAGGCTTTCCCAGACTTGACATCTGAATAACACACCGCACTCTCTAGTGTCTATTTCTGTTCCTCCACCTTGCCTCTTAATTATTTATATCTAAGTTGATTTTATTTTAGGGTGTATGTTTTTTTAAAAAAAATGTGTAAGTTTTGCTTAATTCTTTATTTATACCCACTATTGATTGTTGTTCCAGAAGGCTTTTAATTGAAATAATATTAGCTGTGGGTCCGATGGCAATTTTAATTGTATTTTAATTGTATTTTAATTGTTTTATCTTTTACTGTATTGAATTTTAATTGTTGTAAGCCGCCCAGAGACCTCTGGGTAGTGTGGGGGGCATATAAATTAAATAAATAAATAAATAAATAAATAAATAAATAAATAAATAAATAAATAAATAAATAAATAAATTTGATATATGCCTTTATTTTGTGTCTTGATTTTTTAAAATAAATAAATAATAAATAGATACTAATGCAGTGAGGTGAGAATAGGAAAGTATGGTGTCAAGTGGGACCAGCAAAAATCTGTTTCCCAATCTAAAAATCTGGAGCTGATGCTTTTACCCAACTAGCAAAAAGTAAGTTATAGCAATATGAAAACTTTTCACTGCCTAGGATATAATATATTTATTTCTTTGTACTGGATTTTAATCAAAACTATAAATGATGAATACAAAATTATTGTAGATAAAAAAATAAATAAACGGTATGACTCAGTAAGAGTTTTTAAGTAGTTTGGGTATGATTTTCGCAAAATGAAAGGCAAAAGAAGGGAAAAGAAGCAGTTACAGGACATCAGTGAAAAGTATGATCCAGTGAAAGAGAGATGGAGGATAGGAGTGGGGGACAATTGGACAGAACTAGAAGATATTATGAATGTGAGAGATTTTGCATGGTTTAATTAATCTGTTTTTGCACTTCTTGTTTACACTCTTTTTATCAGGATTTGAAAGAAATAAAAAAGGAGCTTTTAAAAATGTTTAACTTGGTAAAAATGTGCGTTTTGATATACACTGTTTCTGAAAAACATACGTGCAGTTCAAACATCTACATTATGCCATATCTGCTGATATGAAACAATGACTTCAGGCTCCTCTAGAAGCTCTAACTCAGTTCAAACAAACCCATTTCTCATTCTCCAGTTAAGAAGTTTCCTGTTGCTTTTCATGCTGGGTACAACAACGTTTCCAAGAGGAAATAAATCATTTTATAACCTATGGGCCACTTTCTTGGCAAGTTTTACAACATTGTCAATGCTGAGATAAAGTCATTTTTTTTCTGAGTGAAAGAAGCATCTGGGCAGCATGAACTCTCAGATCTCACGGGATTCCACTTCACCCCAAGTGGGTCACTTGACATATGACAGACTGCAAGGCAACACTAGAAGTGGTCCTAGCTGCCTAGAGTTGACTAGATAGGCGGGATATAAATAAAATAAATATATAAAAAAATATGAATCAGAAAATTTGCGATTCATATTGATTCATGATTTGTCAAAGTCAACTAATCATGAATTATCAATTTACGATTTTTTCTGATGAATTGATGTTTGGTGAAGTTTGGGGTTCAGACATCTGACATACACCCACAAGGAGGGCAACCCCAGGAAAGTTTTCCCCAGGCACCTAGAGACACCAAGAACACACAGAAGCTTCTCCTGACTCTCCTCCACAATCCCTCCAAGTTTGGCAAAGATTAGATTTCAGTCATCCAAGTTATACACCCACAAAATGGTTCTCCCCTGCAAAGTGCCCTTTAGCAGCTGGCTTGGGAAAACATAATCTTCACCAAACTGGGAAGTATTGTAAAGGAGAGACACACAAGAAACTTCCCTGCAATTTTGGTGATTCTAGGTGCCTTCAGGGCCATTCTATAGCCAAATGAATCAATGAACCAAACATTACTAAAAATTCATTGATTTGTATTTGTTGGGGGCATTGATTTGTACAAATATGAACTGACAAATTAGCAATTTTTGAACAAATTTGGTGATTCATTTTTTAATTCATGCCCATTTCTAGTCAACACTTCCATATGATTCTCACATAGTGATATTAGAAATAACTTACCAGACAGAATAGTATTATTGCAGTATGGTACTACTAACATAATTTTTATTTTTGTTTGTTTGCATTTTGCAATAAGAATCTAATTTATGTCCAATAGTACTACTGCATTTTTATTTACTTTGAACTGTTATTGACTTTTTCCAGAATTAATGAAATTCTTGTTGGTGTTCATTTCTATGAACTCCCAACACTACTGATGACATTTTTTGTCTTTCTCAAACTTATCATAATTAATGAATAAAATAATAGTAAGTCTGAGAATCTGTCAATTTATGGTACAGAAAAGGTCAGCTTTTTGTATCTTTGAGTTTTTGAGGGGCTAATCAGAGGGACATTGTACAGTATATGAATGTTGGGATCTACTGTCTAGACTCATTATGCAAACATACATAAATCTCCCTTTCTGCTCACATTAGCCATCAATCAACAGATTGGTGGTGGTTCATATAGGCAGTGTTGGTTGACAAACTGAGAGCTCCCACAGAGTCCCAGCTATCAGAAAAAGGCTGTAATGTGTCTCATAAGACAGGAGAGGGCCAAAAAGAAAAGCTTTTTAGCTGTCTGCTGAGGTTGCTTGACTTGTCAAAATCAAACAGTTGCGACCTACCAGAAGACACAAAGTACCTCACAAACATCAAAACTCACCACATTATGCTACTGTTTTCTTCTCTTTGTGGAATATGGAGTACTAGAGTATTTGTTTAAGAATCATATTCACCTGTTCTACAATCAGATGCATTCTCTACTAAGAAGAATAAGAGCTGCTACTTGCTGGCCTGGTGCAGTGCTCCATTTAATAGGAGAATGCCACAGTGTCTAGTTCACCAACTCAGTTGCTTTTAAGAAACACAATTGGGGGAAATGTAGCTATAATGGTAACTAGCTATTTTTATGTACTTAGAATTTACACAACAACTTCTTTTCTGAAAAAAAAAATTGCAAGCTTTGGTACTAACAGAGGGAGTGTATATGCCTTAAGGCAGTGGTCCCCAACCCTGGGCCTCCAGATGTTCTTGAACTTCAGCTCCCAGAAATCCTGGCCAGCAGAGGTGGTGGTGAAGGTTTCTGGGAGTTGTAGTCCAAGAACATCTGGAGGCCCAAGGTTGGGGACCACTGCCTTAAGGGAAGGCTCAGAGCTTAAGATCACTGCAGCTGCATGTAAATTCCATTTGATGATGATGGGTAGGCATTGGCCTTTCAGATATCTGATGCTGCTCTGTGAGAAATATGGAAAACAGGCCAAGCCAAAGAAAGGAAGCAAGCTTTATAACAGAAACTCAAAATCAACTTGAAATGGCAATAATGTGCTAGAAGAGTTAATGGGCTGAGGTGTAGTATTGATGTCAGCATCAATACTAAAAAGGCCAAGAAAACCAGAAAGCTGTGAGAAAGAATGACTACAGATTAGGGATGTGAAGAATTCTCATGTGTGCATCATTTGATATTGCTACATCTGATGACTATACCCTTGGTAAAAAGAAGGTCAATGAATGAATTGATTCCATCAAAAACATTGTATGTGTACTCAGGTGAGGTGATATTGAAGTTTTCTTTGTAGACTAATACCTGTGATGTCCTATTCACACACGTAAGTCATTACTTGATTCTGTACTTATTTGTGAAATTAACCTGAGGTATAGAACACAAAGAATATTTTGGAAAATAAAAGAACCACCAAGCACTTTTTGTTTTTCTTGGTGAAAGATGGGTTAGATATTGTTTACATAATAATCAGAGAAAGCTTTTATTTGGACTGCATGCAGCAAAACAGTAGAGTTTTTTTCCAGTTCTTCCAACATGAATTCTCAATGTGATTGAGTGGGATTCTTGTTGCCAACTTTTTTAGAATCCTCTTATATGACAGAAGGAGTACTTTATATGTGCTTTCAACACCATTAATACATTCTGCTGGAGGTTCTGTTCAATTTCAGCAAACATTTGTTGCACTTAAATGGGAAAAACGCATTGTTCAAAACCCTGGGTAGACTGATGTTTTTGTGGTCTTTTTGGCCAAGACTGTAGACCATTTTGAGACTTTTCTTTTGTTGGGCAATTTCAATATATATATAGAACAAAGAAGATTGAGCTAACATTACTAATCCTATTTCATGTTTGCTTTCTTGTAGAGAAAGTGCTTGCCAAATTTTCTTAATATTCCATTCTCATGGTATACTACTTTCAATATAATCTTCTCTAATCTAATTTCATTCTCATTGTTGCTTGATCCAATATGACAGGATGACTCATGTGATTTTGTCAATGATGTCATGATAGATCTTCAATGATACTATCAGAGCAAATGAATGGGACCACTCCACAAGGGAAGCACCTAAGTTGCCGTAAAACAGATAAAACGGCCCATGTGAATTGATTTCAAGCAGTACCCATTCATTTATTTCTGAATGTTAAATAAGCACTTGTCAGCTTTGTCAAGACAACACAGCCAAGGGTCAGAAGTATTGGCTTATCTTGGAGACTCCCTAGAGGCATTAGAAACTCACACACATGTATTTTTAGAAATAGGGTCTACATATATCAATGCAGAATAAAGCAGATATCAGCTAATACTGTACTGATTTTTCCCTTTATTAAGAATGTTGGATGGATTTTCTTCCAGTGTGCTGTAACTTAATGAAATGTGCCTGAAGATACTTAAGTACAATATTCTGTGGGGGGAAAAGTGTTACTACTTATTGCCCAGTTACATATATTGTTTTTGTGCATATATACAACTTCTGGCAGGAGTGTCTCTCTTTTGATATCACCTATGTTCTTTGACAAAACACATGAGGATTGATTTATCTCAGGAGCTCTTCCATTGCCAGTGCTGACAGCTTTACAGCCCTTTTGGGAAATGAAATACAGCATCAGGTTACTAGGCAACTCTGCCAGCTCTTTAAAAATACTTCTCGGAACTCACTTGTTTCTCCTAATTGATTCAGGTCCACATCATTTTAAACATAAATGGGACATCATGTTTAGAAATATGCAGCGTGACTACTTTTTGCTAAGATGTCTTGCTACCTCTGCATATCTGAATCAAGAGTCGGCATATAAATGTCACACTGGAAGCAAATTTTTATCTTCCTCCTGAGTTGTGTTGACATTTAATATATATAAATTATTTTGACAGTTCAACCTAGCCTCTGAAGTTATCTGCCAACTGTCAGGAAATAACATGAAAGGCTGAACAACAAATTCCACTTTTAAACTTTTGTATGGAGTAAAGTTTTAATTAGCAACTCAGACTTACTTCTCCAGTACATTTCTGCACTCTAATGCATCAGAATTAATAGTAAAACACACAGAGAGATTCTCTTGATGTAGATTTGTTGACATTTTAGGAAGCCACTAAAGTTGGTAGCAAAATAGTGTCTCATGCTATCTCTAAATAATATGGCTGATAAACACAACCATATATTAAGTTCCCTAAGAAGCAAACTAAGCTTTTATAGTATGTTGCTCTTTTCACTGTCATACTGTATGAGAGGTGATCAACAATGAAAGTTTTCTGAATATAGATATTGCTCCATTTCAAGGACCCAAGTTCACAATAAGCTTGAGCACCCACTGCTATGGTTTTTGCTCTTCTTAGGTTGCTGAATAGCAATTCTAATTAGGAATACTAGCCAAAGTTCAAAGGGCAAGGCATACAGGGAGTGCAATTTTGACAACAATTTAGTTTCTTCAGCAGAATAAATTAGGTTTTTGGATTATAATGCCCAGACTCATCCGGTCAGTGTATTTTATGTTGGCTGGATTTTGGGATTTGTAGTCCAAGCTCTGTTCTTTGAGTGTCCCTACATCTCCCCATGTAAGAATGTGGAATTGCAGTCTTGTTTTGGGGCACTTACTTCCATACTTCTAGCAGAGTCACAAGCTTTCACTTTTAGAGGGAATACTGACAGAATTCATAAAAATTACTTTTTGGATAATGATTCTTAGAATCCCCCAGGCAGTGTGGCCATGAAGCCTGGGGGATTCTTGGAGGTGTTGGCCAAAAAAATGTAGCATTTTCAGGCTGTGAATAATGAGCAATTCAGATGAAGATGAATCACTTTACTGTTCGCTGGCAAGAAAGTTTAAAAAAAGATAGACTTTGGAAACTCAGGCCTGACCCAGAAAGCAGCTACACCCAAAGAGCTAATGGAGATGGAAACAGAAATTGGACAGTCAAGAAAATCCCATTCTTTAAGAAGAAGCCTAGGTACGTAGCAAGGAACGAAAGACCTATATATATATAAGCTGCAACTTCCACCAAAGTTTCTGTTGAAAACTGTGTCAGGTTAGAAAAGCATGGTTTGATTAAGTGAAGCACAGCTTGATTAAATGAAGTGAACAGACTCCACCCCATTGCAGAAAAAGGACAGTTATGCCCTAATAATTTGTAAACTTGTTTTTCACAGTATTTTAAGCACAGCAGGAGTAGGAAAGGAAATGAAGCATTGTGGATTTCTTTCTGAAATTTCTTCCCCAACCCCAACCCAGCCCCCAGATAGGTTTTTACTATCACTGTCTCAAGTACAAAATACATTCACTAAATGGGTGGGGAGTATCTTTCTGTTCTGGGTTTCTGCCTTCTTTCTCTTTTTTTAAAAGTTATTATAATGAATATGTTACTATAATTATTTATGATGTTAGTAAGAAATCAAGAAACTAAGGAAAAATCACATAAAGTTTTAGACTAAGGCTGTGCACCCACTTCAACTGAAACCTGAATTTCAAGCAAAGTAGGGCTACTCAGACTGATCCAGGGAGTGGCCCACGTTGAAGTGCACAGCCTTGCTTTCCAGAACAGACTAGGTTGGCCCTGAAGGGATGCAGAGCAGAAAAAAATGGGTTTTGGAGGGTTAAAAATATGTCAAGAGAAGCAAGGGCATGAAAAGAGAAACTAGATAAGTGAGCAGAAAGGTTCTAGAATAGATTATAATAAAGATGCTGAAGTGGTATGGGAGGAATGAAGAGGGGAAACTGGGCCTTATTGAATGACAGCTTTGCTTCCTCACCTGAAGAGAAAGCAAGAGATCACTTAAAATTTGTATTGCATTGTACGGCACATATCTATTTGTTTTGGCTCAGGACTAGCTAGATCAGGATAGGTCCTATATTGGTTTGTTTCAACTAAGTTTCACTTTGACTTTATTTATTTATTTATTTATTTATTTATTTATTTATTTAATTTATACCCTGCCTATCTGGCCCACCGGACCACTCTAGGCGGCTTCCAAATATAAAATCAAATAATAAAACACAGACAAATACATAATAATCAAACATAAAAAGGATAAAAAGGAAAAGTAAGAAAAAAATCAAGAGTTGGCTGGAGGGAAGGGCTGAATAAACAGCCATGTTTTTAATTGGGTTTTAAAGGTGCCCAGCGTGGGGGCCGTGCAAATCACCAGAGGGAGATTGTTCCAGAGGCGAGGAGCCACCGCCGAGAAGGCCCGGTTTCGTGTCTTCTCCTTCCGGGCCTCTCTCAGCGTCAGGCTCCTCAGCCTCACCTCCTGACTCGCGCAGGTGATCCGGGTAGACGTTGGTGGGAGGAGGCGTTCCGCCAAGTATTGAGGTCCTAAACCGTTTAGGGCCTTATAAGTAAGCATTAAAACTTTGAAGTTGACATGGAAACAGATGGGCAGCCAATGCAATGCGGCCAGCGTTGGAGAGATGTGTTGATATTTTCTCACTCCTGTAAGGAGCCTGGCCGCCGCATTCTGCACCACCTGAAGTTTCCGTGTCAGCCTCAAAGGCAGCCCCACGTAGAGCGCGTTACAGTGATCTAATCTTGAGATTACGAGCGCATGCACCAAGGTAGTGAGCGCCCCCATGTCAAGATAGGGTCGCAGCCAGGCAATCCGCCAAAGATGGAAAAATGCAGTGCGGACTACCGATGCCACCTGAGTTTCCATGGTGAGCGTCAGGTCCAAATATATGCCGAGGCTGCAGACCCCACTCTTCGCGGCCAAGGTGGTCCCCCCAAATGTGAGAGAGCCACCCAAGCCACCTACCACGGGGGCACCCACCCTCAGAACTTCCGTCTTACCCGGATTCAGCCTCAGTCCGTTCTGCATCCATTGCAGTACGGCCCCCAGGCAACGCTGAAGGGAAAGGACAGCATCACCTGCAGTTGGTGAAAAGGAGATGTAGAGCTGGATGTCATCGGCATATTGATGACACGAAGCCCCACATTCCCTAATGACCCCACCCAGCGGCCTCATATAGATGTTAAACAGCATTGGGGAGATAATCGACCCCTGTGGAACCCCACAATTGAGACTCCACGGGGCCGAGATGCTCTCCCCAAGCTGAACTCTCTGGGGACGGTCCCCCAAGAAGGAACAGAGCCAGGCAAGTGCCAAGCCACCAATTCCCAACTCAGAGAGCCTCCCCAGGAGGATACCGTGGTCGACGGTATCAAAGGCCGCCGAAATGTCGAGGAGGACCAGCAGGGAGATTTTGCCCCTGTCGGCCTCCCTCAGCAGGTCATCGTACAGGGCGACCAATGCCGTCTCAGTACCGTGGCACGGCCTGAAGCCCGACTGAAATGGATCCAGGGCATCCGTTTCGTCCAGGTGAGCCTGGAGCTGATCGGCCACCACCCTCTCAACCACTTTGCTAATGAAAGAAACATTGGCAACAGGCCTATAATTGCCAATTTCGTCCGCCGCCAAACTAGGTTTCTTTCTTATGGGCCTAATGAGTGTCTCCTTGAGGGCGGATGGAAATCTACCCTCAAGGAAAGACTCATTTATTATTACTGTGGCCCATTCTGTTGTTATCGGCCTGGCTGCTTTGATTAACCAGGCCGGGCAAGGGTCCAAGGAGGAGGAGGTGGCTCGGCAGCGGTCAAGCACCCTGGAGATGGAATCAGGCGTTACAGGCTGAAAAGAATCGAAAGTCACTGGGTAAGACGGAGCGCTGGACATCTCTGCTCGACTCACTGTTTTTAAAAATGGAGAGAGCTCCCGGCGGATGGCCTCCACTTTAGATTTTAAAAAGGCTGCAAACTGGTCAGGGGAAAAACTAGGGGGAGGCCTATCACCTGAACCAGTTCCAGATAGGTCGCGCACTATACGGAATAACTCCACCTGCTGGTTGGACACTTCGCTTATCCGGTTAGCGAAGAATGATCTACATGCAGCTTTTACCTTAGTCAGGTAAAGGTTAGTTGCGACCCTGACAGCTGTCCAATTGTAATCCGTCGGGTTCTTCCTCCACCTACGCTCTAGCCTTCTCCTATGTCGCTTCATTGCTCGGAGCTCCTGGTTAAACCAGGGCGCAGGCCGAGCTCTGAGCCGGAGAGGGCGTTTAGGTGCGATCGTGTCTATAGCCCTAGTGGCAGTGATGGACCAGCTGTCAACCAGAGCCTCGACAGGAGCGCCAGCCAGGTCAGCCGGAACACCTCTCATGGCCTCCTGGAATCCAACAGGGTCCAATAGCCTTCGAGGTCGGACCATAGAAATAGGTCCTTGCTCCCTGCGAGGGGGGAGGGAGTGCCACTGAGAGGTTGCATTTTATTAGGTGGTTATTTATTATTTATTATTAGGTTATTTATTTAATTTTTATTAAATTTTATTAGCATTAAATTTGTGTATGACCCCATTGGGTGCCTGTGTTTCTGTCTGGGATTTGAGTGATTAGAGTTAAGTTAGGGTCACTCTTTTCTTCTATCCCCTTCCTTTTATTTCCCAATGTTTTCCCCTATTACGTTTGCCATTTGGATGCTGCATCTCATGTGGTCACTCTCAGAACTTCAAAATCAAATGGAAGCCACCACCAAAGGATAGCCTTATGGGCTAATGGGGAAATAAGGCTGTGAATAGGGAAAACAGAAGACGAAAAGAGAGGATGCTGTGACGTCCCTCTAGCAGGTAAATCCTTCCTTCCTTCTTCCAATGCTGTGAGATCCTCTGGATAGAAGATGCATTAGCTTTCCCCCTTGTCCTGCTCTGTACCAAAACAAAGTATAGACCGATTGAGACCCACCCATCTGTATCATTTAGGAGACATTCTGGCTCAACCCATTACTTGGTCTGTGTATTATCTATGTATTTCCATATTTCTGTTTTGAAACAACAAAACAAAACAAAAACCCACAGTCCTGCATGTGGGGAGCACAAACAGCTATGATCCAGGGCATATGCAGAGCCTTAAATTAGCCTTTTCTATTCAAAGCCCTCCTGGACTCACACACTCACTCAATTCTAGTAGTGTAATAATATTTCAGTAGTGCATTAAACTAAGCTAGGAGAACAAAGAAGAATATACCAGAATGCAAAAAAAGCTATCTAAACAGAGACACAAGTCTTTCTTTTCTCCCTGGTGAAGCACATACCAAAGAATATACATGCCACACTTTCAGTCTGAACCCTCACTAGTACGTCAGTGGTTGAAGTGTCCTGAGAAGATCATGGGCTTTATTGTGGACACAAGCTGTCACTTGTGTCCACTCTTTCTGTAGTGGCAGCTCCATCTGCTGTTACCAAACCAATTTTAAGTTTCCCTTTCCTCAATTCAAATACAAGTCGTGCCTCGCTAGACAATGATAATCTGTTCCACTGAAATTGCTGTTTAGCGAAATCATTGTCTAGCAAAAAGCATTTCCCCATTGAAATGCATTGAAACCGGTTTAATGTGTTCCAATGGGGAAGAATCGTCGTTCTCTAGCGAAGATTGGCCATAGGAAAGCCACTTTGCGAACCACTGATCAGCTGTTTAAATCACTGTCTTGTGAAGCTTAGGTCCCAAAAACACCTGTTTGCGAGCGCGGAAGGAGCTGTCAAAATCGTCGTCTAGGGAAAATCGGTTCGCGAAACAGGGGCCAAACATTGTCCAGCGAAATTCCCCCATAGGAATCACTGTTGTGCAAATCGCTATAGTGATCGCAAAAAGCCAATGTCTAGCGAAAAAACTGTCATGCGGGGTAACTGTCTAGCGAGGCACCACTGTACTTAACCATTTTTAAAAACACTACAAATGGCAAATGGCATAAAAAGCAAAGTGTGCTGCTTATAGACTGCCCCATAGTGCTTCAAGCACTCTCTGGACGGTTTATAAGTCAGTTATGCAGGTGACACATTCCCCCCCCCCCCAGCGAGCTGGGTACTCATTTTACCCATCTTGGAAGGACAGAAGGCTGAGGCAATCTTGAGCTGGCTACCTGGGATTGAACCCCAGGCAGTGAGCACAGTTTTGGCTGCAGTTTAACCACTGTGCCACGAGGCTATAAAAGATCTGTTGTGGTGTTCTGGGGGTGTATAGCAACATCTTGCTCTGCCCTGCAGTTGTTCTTGAATTGCAGAAATATCTTTGATTTGACCCATTTTTTGTACATACATCTGAAGGTACTACTATGGTCTAAGTAACTATAGTTAAAACTGACAAAGGTGCTTCCATTTGATAGGAATATAAATAATTTCTTGCCTGCCCTCACAAGCAACGATGAGTAACTGCAGCAATCTCCTTGTCATGTAAGGGATTTACCAGAGGTTTTATTAGAGTTGTCACACTGGTAAGAATAATATTTTGTGAGGGGAAATGCTGTCAATTTTTGCACAAAATTGATTGATTTTTGTATGAAATTGAACAAATGCACAAACCACAAATTCCTCAACATTAGAGTTATTGGTGCTTTATTTGAGAATTTGACATACTATAGGAATTGCAGATTTCTTTCAACAGCCATACAGTCTTGTGTTTACTCTTTGCATTTATGTGCCACACACAAGTATGTAGGTGCACACTTTTCTTCTCTAAAGGAAAGGACACTAAAAACATTTTACAAAACTTTTGCGGATGGGGAGGAGCTTTTTGTTCCATTGTAAAAAATCTTCAAGTCTTTTTAAAATTATTTGTCATGGTGTTTTCTTGTGTTGAGACAGACTAAATCAGTGACAATTGGGAAAGTTGGCACATGTTCATTCTTTCCTTACCATTAGGTCAAGTGAGGTAGAGACCAAAGGGCTGAGCGGTATGTGCAACACAGTTTGCCCTATGCCTGCTAAGTTGACCTCAGGGTGGAAGAGACTATTATCCTATTACAGTGGTGCCCCGCATAGCGACGATAATCCATGCAGCCAAAATTGTCGCTATACGGATTCGTCACTATGCAAAATTAAAAAGCCCATAGGAATGCATTGAAACCCCTTCAATGCATTCCTATGGGCTTAAAACTTACCTTTTAAGTGAAAATCCTCCATACGGTGGCCATTTTAGCTGCCTGGTAAGCGAGGAATCCCTCCCTGTTTTACCCGGTGGCCATTTTGGAACCACCAATCAGCTGGGGGGAAAACATGGACTCGGTGGCCAGGGGTGCCTTCCTCCAGCTGCAGAAACTATACCAGCTACGGCCCTACCTGGACGAGCGGAGTCTCATGACAGTTACACATGCACTGGTAACATCCCGTATAGATTACTGCAATGTGCTTTACGTGGGGCTGCCTTTGAAGACGGTCCGGCAACTGCAACTGGTCCAGAATCGAGTGGCGTGGCTGGTAAGTGGTGTGGCCGCCAGGGAACATATCAAGCCAATTCTGGATAAGTTACATTGGCTACCAGTAGCTGCCCGGGCCCAATTCAAAGTGCTTGTTTTGACATATAAAGCCCTAAATGGCTTGGGCCCTGGATACCTGAAGGACCGCCTCCTTCCATATGAGCCTACCCAGGGGGCCTTTTTGAAAGAGCCGTCCCTCAAGGAGGTAAGAGGGACGGCTTGTAGACAAAGGGCCTTTTCGGCAGCTGCCCCCAGACTATGGAATGCCCTCCCAACTGAGATTCGTCTGGTGCCGACACTGATGACATTTCGGCACCAGGTCAAAACCTTCCTGTTCCAGAAGGGTTTTAACTGAAATAATATTAGCTGTGGGTCCAATGGCAATTTTATATATATATTAATTGTATTTTAATTGTTACATATCTTTATTGTATTTTAAATGCTGTAAGCCGCCCAGAGACCTTTGGGTAGTGTGGGCGGCATATAAATTAAATAAATAAATAAATATATTTGCATTGAATACATATTCATTGGTATTGAAGTAATATGCAAGATTTTTAAACAAGGCTTATACAGAGGCTGTATTTACTCAATACGTGAGGAGAGGTGCGTGTGAGCTCACCCCTTTCCTCTTTCCTTTGCTCAAATAAAAAAGCAACAGGTCTCTAAATGTGATGTCTTTCCCTCTTTCTCTGGCATCAAAATAGATGAAGCTCAGACACTCTTCCAATAGACCAGAATTCTCTGGTAATATAGGTGCTGAGAACCAATAGTTATCCAGTGCCCAGGGCAATGAGGGAGTCTAGAGACACAAATAGGGAAGACTACCAACAAAAAATAAGAGAACTTTGTATCAGAAAATGTTACAAGCAAGACGTTCTGGTACTATCTGAGGTGTGGGCATGGTTGGAATATCAAACCATGGAATGTTTTAACAGAATTGAAAAACCATGGAAAGTATCTTTCATCAGTGAGTACATAAAAAGGTTGTGGTGATAATACACCCAGCTTCTTGAGGTTTGATGGTCCCCAGCCTTAGTGATAAAGTTACTTGTGGTCTGTAGCATCTTCTACACTAAAGTTATCATAAGCTCTAAGCAGGTTTGCTTAGGAAGGGCATCCTCTAAGATGGAGAAAGTGGCAGATATCTCAGTCACCGTTAAATGGAAATTATCTTTCCTCCCTAACCCAGCTTGTACCTGTCAAGTGCAGTGGAGAAAACTGTTCTCACATCAACACTAAAGGATTAACAGCACTGAAGCAAGAATGGTATGAGCACCATAAGGAGCAACTAGCACTAACGACAGCTAGGAAAAAATCTGAATATGCATATTTTCAGGCTTTTATTGAAAGGTAGAGTAATACTGAAGCAGGCCAGAAGGAACTCATGAATGAACATACATGAAATTGACAGCTATAGCAATCTTGCTATCATAGATACTGCTTGTCTCCAAGTTAGCTGAATTCAATTTCAGTTTCTTGCTTGCATTTGCAAAATCTCAATTTGGGTTAAAGGCAGGATCCTTTCAGAGGACTGCTGTATGTCAGTGATGGTGAACCTATAGCATGCGTGCCATAGCTGGCACACACAGCACACAAGCCATAAGTCGTCGGATCACTACTCCCCCTGCAGCCAAACCTGCTGTGGGGCACTTCAACAGGGGGCAGGCCAGAATCTAGAGCAGCTGGTGACAGATCCGGAGTTGGGTCTCAAGGCACCTCCATGCCCAGGATTCCCCCTTGTGCTGCCACTTCCAGTTCCACCACCTCCACCACCTGCCACCCGCTGGTTGTCCCCCCCCCCCAGTTTGTGCACTCGGGCCTGAAAAGGTTTGCCACCACTGGTCTATGAGATCACTTTGAGATACTTTATTACATGGCATATGAATGCATCATGAATGAATGTATTATTTTAAAATTTGTAAACCGCCCACAGTAGACCTTTGGTCTAGATGGGCGGGATAGAAATCTAATAAATAATTGAATACAATCTCCATAATGTTAGGTTGCAATATTTTGTAGTGATGTTGCAGAACTTGAAAAGAAATCAAATCCAGTCCCATAAAGTGGGTTTGAATAACTATGGAAATCAGACTGAAAACAATAAATATAAAGGAACAGAATAGCGCTAGGTACAAATAGGAAAAAATTATGACTCTCTGGCAAGGTAAACATTTTTGGCAATGTGTGTAACTGCATTAAATGTGCTAATTTCAAAGGAAATATTGAAATCAGAGGTATCCCAAGAAATCCCTACCATTGCACATATACTAATTGTTTTCCTCTTGAAGTATATATTAGAATGATACCTTGCATTCAGTTTTTTGTAGCTCCAAAGGACCCCTTAATGGATTGCTGCCTTGTCTTGGTGAAGGGGCTTGAGTAATTTAGATAAGCTATGGGATATGCCATGCAGGGACACCCAAGATGGACAGGTCATAGCAGAGAGTTCGGACTAAGTGCAATCCACCTGGAGCAGGAACTGGCAAGCCACTCCAGTATATTTGCCAAGAAAACTCCATGGACAGAAACAAGGGTGTATATTGTCTCTCTGCTTATTTAACTTCTATCCAGAATACATTATGTGAAAGGCAGGACTGGATGAATCCCAAGCCGGAATTAAGATTGCCGGAAAAAATATCAATAACCTCAGATATGCAGATGATACCACTCTGATGACAGAAAGTGAGGAGGAATTAAAGAACCTTATAATGAGGGTGAAAGAGGAGAGCGCAAAAAATGGTCTGAAGCTCAACATCAAAAAAACTTAGATCATGGCCACTGCTCCCATCACCTCCTGGCAAACAGAAGGGGAAGATATAGAGGCAGTGACAGATTTTACCTTCTTGCGCTCCATGATCACTGCAGATGGTGACAGCAGCCACGAAATTAAAAGACCCCTGCTTCTTGGGAGGAAAGTGATGACAAACCTAGACAGCATCTTAAAAAGCAGAGACATCACCTTGCTGACAAAGGTCCATATAATCAAAGCTGTGTTTTTTCCAATAGTGTTGTATGGAAGTGAGAGTTGACTGTCGTAGAATTGATGCTTTTGAATTGTGGTGCTGGAGGAGACTATTGAGATTCCCCTGGACTACAAAGAGAACAAACCTATCCATTTTAAAGGAAATCAATTCTGAGTGCTCACTGGAAGGACAAATCCTAAAGCTGAGGCTTCAATATTTTGGCCATCTCATGAGAAGAGAAGACTCCCTGGAAAAGCCTCTGATGTTGGGAAAGAGTGAAGGCAAGAGGAGAAGGTGACGGCAGAGGATGAGATAGTTGCACAGTGTCATCAAAGCTACCGACATGAATTTGACCAAACTCCAGGAGGCAGTGGAAGACAGGAAAGCCTGGTGTGCTCTGGTCCATGGGGTCACAAAGAGCTGGACACGACTTAACGACTAAACAAAAATAAGCCCCAAGGCACCTTTCTTCTTTTATAAAATCCACATTGAACGCCGGTGCTGAATCTGTTTTGCCTGCTATATTAATAATAATTGGAATGCTATATTTTCATCTCAGAATTTTCAAGGAAAAAGTATGTTTTCTTTACCATCTCTTATTTTTTCAAGCAATCTGGCTTTATCAGGAATTGGATGCCCAAGCTGAGATGAGAACAAAATCAGCATGATCACTGTTCATGCAGCATGCAGTGACATTTTGAGTACAAATATCACGATTATTATTTTTTTAATATTAAATAATATTAGAGTGTTGAAAATGGCTGTGAAGCATATTAATATTAAATATTATTGCTGGCATTTGTGAAAGGTCAACTATAGTGCTCTCATGCTAAGACAGGGACCAACGTTTTCAAATCAGAAATATCATAATTTCATTTAAAAGTAAATGCACTAAATATTCTTTCAGTTTAACAACACAACTTAGTTTTCTTAGGGTGTAATCAGATAGGTATTTGTCCTGCTGTTTGGAACACTGTAAGGATGGGCTGGTCTGCCCCTTTTTCCAGTGGTCACACAACATAATTGTTGGAATCAACCAGCCCATCCCTAGAATGTTCCTACACATAACTTTCTGTGTCTCTGTCAGGAGCTTCTGCTTCTTTGGTGCAGATAGGATCACTCCATTTTGGTTCATTTCCAGTGCATATGAACACTGGAAACAAACCAAAACAAGCTTTGGCTGTCAATTTCCTTTCATCTGTCAATTTGCGAATATAGTTAAGTGACTTAAGAAGAAACATTAACCACTTTGTGATATTGGGAAATTAAACACTTCCTCTGCTATGTGGAGGGGAGAGGAAGTAAACATTTGTTTAAATTGTACTATGACAGTGCTGATATGCTGTGTCATATTGGAAAGAAAAAAGAAAAGAACAATTGAAAACTTCCTCCTGAAAGTCGGAAGAGACAAGAGCGGGTAAGGAGGGGGAATTTTTACACAGAAATAACATACTAAGTAGGAAAATTAAGAAGTTACTTCCTGAGCTCCTCCATGGAGCAGGGGGAAGAAGCAAGAAAAAAAGCCTGCACTAGTCTGCTCCAAATGAAGCATGTTGATAAGCCACTGGTTTCAGAGCAAAACGTACTCACTTTGGATCCAAGATCCAAAGAGGTCTATGAATTTGTGACTGTATGTGTCCAATATATCAAGAGCAAGGAACCATTTGCCTTTAAATTGCTTTGATTACATTTTCCACAATAACTTAGAACCATGCTTCTGGGTGGCTTCTGGAAGTTGATATTCCAAATATTTTGAGAGCTACAGGTCTCTGCTCCTTTCATATATGCTGTGAAAATTGTTTTATGGCTATGGAATGGAAGACAATGTGGCCTTGAATCCACCAAGAAGAAAAAGGGCTGCTGGAAGTTTGCAACTCCGTTTTCATAAAAAAAAATGGTGCTTGGTCAGGCCCTGAGCTTTAGCTGGAGGACTGACAGCTACGAGAGTTGGTTCTCAGTACTACTGCCTGCCACCAAATAATTTCTTTATTTGTTTAATTTTATTTTGATTTGTTGTGTTAAAAATTCATCCAAGGCCAAAGACATTTCAGTAACCTGGCTCTCCAACATGAAAAGGCAACAACAGTTGTGTGAGCCAATGTATTGTTCCATACATTGCTATGTTGTAGAATGTTGGTCCCTGGCATGAACTTAGATTTCTAAGTTTGACTATCGGAAGTGGAGATATACTGTCTTCATAGCTGAATATACCTTCAGTTATATTGCTCATATCAAAGTTCAACTCTAATCCACAAAAACCCATGCCATAATAAATCTGTTAGTCTTAAAGATGACTCAAAGTTCTTGCTTTATAGGTTTTAAAATACATAGACATTGCTATTGAACTTTTTGCCCAAATGCCAAAATACTGTTGTGCTTCAAAAGTGTTGTCACATTAGGATGTTTCTTGAGATTGCTCAAATCAAGGATAAGAAGAAAACCCACACCAGGCTGGCTTGAGACATTTATGTTTCTCATATATGATTAATGACCATGTCTAGACAAGATGAGGTGGCTGGGAATGTTCAAGGATTTCAAGCCATCTGTATTTCAGAATAAACTGACCTGATCTTCACCTGCTAGACTATAATGGAACAAAGGAAAGAAGTTATCCTTTGGATGTCTTACATTGCCAGATCTGATGATGAACTTCTCAGCTAATGATTATGATGAAAAGGATGATGACAACAACAACAAAATGTATATAAAACATTTCTTTTAGTACAAAATATTGCTAGAAATCTGTAGTTTTAGAGAATATAGTATTGGATTTGTGGGGGAGGAGAACCCTCATTCAAAAAGGGTTTTTTCCCTCTGTAAATCAGAAAAGGCTAGAACTGATTTATGAATGGACACATATGAAAGTGACATGGACCAGAAAAAGACTGATCCATCAATCACTCAAGGTGGAAGAGTAAACTGCACAAATTCAGATTATGAGGGAGACAAAGTAAAACAAAGCGCCGGGTGAAAAAAGTTCAGTGCTCCATTTCATTTCAGCAAAATGGGATCCACAAACAAAATCATGAACCAGCCTGGTTCATGTTTTTTTTTCAGGGTCATAGATCAATTCATGCCCGTCTCTAATCATGGTTCTTATCTGAAACTTGTTTTCCTTCCTTTCTTTCTCAGTACTCAGTCAATGCTTAAAATTAAAGCAGTAACTGTGGTGGAAAAGAAATTTTAGATACTTTAGGGCTGGTTATCTTTCACCTTTTCCCATTTTGAAAAGGGCTGTTTCCTTTTAATGGGCGCTATTCCTCTCACCCCTTCATGGATGGCTGCCTTGTCGTGGTGAAGGGGCTTGAGTAATTCAGAGAAGCTATGGGCCATGCTATGCAGGGACACCCAAGATGGACAGGTCATAGTGGAGAGTTCTGACTAAATGCGATCCACCTGGAGCAGGAACTGGCAAGCCACTCCAGTATCTTTGCCAAGAAAACTCCATCGACAGAAAGAAAAGGCTAAAAGATATGATGCTGGAAGATGAGCCCCTCAGGACAGAATGCATCCAACATGCTACTGAGGAAGAGTGGAGGACAAGTACAAGTAGCTCCAGAGCTAATGAAGTGGTTGGGCCAAAGCTGAAAGGACGCTCAGCTGTGGACATTCCTGGAAGTGAAAGGAAAGTCCAATGCTGCAAAGAAAAATACTGCATAGGAACCTGGAATGTAAGATCCATGAAACTTGGTAAGCTGGATGTGGTCAAACAGGAGATGGCAAGAATAAACATTGACATCCTGGGCACCAGTGAACTAAAATGGATGGGAATGGGCCAATTCAATTCAGAAGATTACTGTATCTACTATTGTGGGCAAGAAGAAGAAGCATAGGAGAAATGGAGTAGCCTTCATAGTCAACAAAAGAGTGGGAAAATCTGTACTGGGATACAATCTCATAGACATGACTTAACGACTAAACAACAGCAACATGACCTTTATATTTTAAAAGAATAAAGAAGAGAAGCACACCCACTCAAGTTGTGAAATTATTGATGGGGGTGTTCTTTGTGGCTGGGGTTCATCTTATTTGATGTTAGCAGAGCACTGAGACCTATTTCCTGTCATAGTCTCCAGTTGGTATTTGGAGCCTCAACCATTCCACCCATCTTGTCACTTCACAATTGCCTAGTAATTTCTTTTTGAAAAATCTCCAAACATGTTATATGCCATTAAGTTACTTTTGATGTGTGCTGACTAAATGATGTCCAAGATGTCCTAACATTAACTGCTCTGCTCTGATCGTGCAAACCAACAGCATCTCATGTTAGGTCATTCTCTTTTCCGAATCCCCTCCTTGTCAACTTTTCCCAACAATATTGTCATTTTTGGTCAGTTCTGTATTCTCATTATACATGGTAGGACAGCCTCTGTTTATTTTTTATTATTATTATTTTGCTCAAGTGAGACAACAGCTCTTCATGGTTTTGTCCTCCTCCAGGGACTATAGCACAGATCATATCAATATGAGGAAAGTTTCTTTTGGAATTTGTGCATAGTGTATGTACACTTAAACTTCCATTTTAAAAATTCAGAAATTTGTTTCTTAAAAAAAAATTGGTTTATGTCTGTAGGATATTCTACTTCTGTATCCACAATTGAAAGTGCCAGGAAAAGGCCAAATACTTCTATACATTGTGCAGCAATTTTGGGAGATTTCCATTATTTTTTAACCATGGATGCATAAGCAGAATATCCCACTTTCATAAACAAGAGGTTGGTTGGTTGGTTGGTTGGTTGGTTGGTTGGTTGGTTGGTTGGTTGGTTTATTTATTTATTTATTTATTTATTTATTTATTTATTTATTTATTTATTTATTTATTTATTTATTTATCTATTTATTTATTTATTTATTTATTTATGAAAGGAATTGATTCCTTATTTGAGCATGCTCAGATACATCTGACTGGTCAGAATACTTGATTAAAAGATCACATTCCAACAGTTTGGTTGGAACTATAACTGCAGTGTGGAAACTTGAATCTACAAAAGTAGTTGTCATCTCAAAATGAAGCGTATAGGCGATATACACTTGAGTAACAATATCATTGATCTTGCAGGTCTTTCCCATCCAGTTGCATTTTCTCCAAGCCAGACTGTGATAAGATAGGAAGGGCCCCATGTGTTTTCAAGGAAACAAGCATGTTTCATAGCCTGTCTTTCTCCCAAAACTGAGATTTCAGGTGGCTTATAAGAAAGGTTAATTATTACAGTATAGACAGAAATACAAATTAATGTGCAGCAATAGGGAAAAGTACACCATCTACCCATTAAAGCAAAGCAAAGCGTGTTGTTGAGCTACCGCCCCATAGCGCTTCAAGCACTCTCTGGATGGCTTACAAGTTAATTATGCAGGCTACACATTGCCCCTCCCCCAGTGAGCTGGGTACTCATTTTACTGACCTTGGAAGGATAGAAGGTGGAGTCAACCTTGAGCCGGCTACCTGGGATTGAATGCTGGGTTGTGAGCACAGTTTCGGCTGCAGTACAGCAGTTTAACCACTGCACCACAAGGCTCTTTCTTGGGTTTAGTTACCATATGTCTGCCTGAATAAAAAGTCCTTTGCTTGCTTACAAAAAAGACAATAGGTAAGATCTGTAGTCCTTCCAGATGGCCCACCAAATATGCTTATCGGACCAAGAGGAGGGCCAAAAAACTGCAGCAATGTCTGAAATGGCCCTAAACAGAAGAACATTTTTTATCTCCAGTGAGAGCTAGAAACAACGTAAGCTACCAGACAGCTCTTTGAACTACAATTTTCTGGTTCTCTAAGCGCTGTATAAAAATACAGGATTTTGGGGGGGGGGGAATCCTCTTATCAAGTCTTCAAAATGCCAGCCACTCTACAGAATCCTGGACTCAAGCACTCTTCAGAATCTGCTTGAGCTAAAATAGTCTTCCAGTGATGACACTTGTTCTCTTTCTAAGTCACAGAATCTAATATTTGGAAATGATTTCTCTTGCAGTACTGGTAGTAAAATGTCAGATGTGGGAGAAAAGATGAAAATATAGATCTTCAAAACATTGATGGCTGCAGCCACATTCTTCACCATGATGTACCACCTTTAGAACACAAGTGCCCATAACATAATATGTGAAAGGCAAAAGAAGTTATTGAAAGCATAAAGGTTTTGTATTCCATTGTGCCTTTTTACATTGCCTGCCTAGTTGTCATTGTGTCTATCTGATCTCATACTTTTTTCCCCTGGCTTTCATATGGGACTGGCATAGGCCCTCATTGTTATAATACTCCACTTCTTTTTTTGTATAAAGTTTTAACAGGATCTGTATTGGTAAAAAAAAAACCAGTTCATGAAGTTTTAAAATATTTTGGTGAGTAGGTCGAAATGCAAGGAATAAGATTATATGAGACATGAGATACGTTTTATTGAAATTTTAAATATTCTCTTAACATTCACACAGGTAATTTACCTGGCTAGATGGCATAAAATTAGTCATGAATTGTATCCATGCATAGGTAACTTTTTGTGGGTGTGTAACCACCAATCACTTAAGGCAAAGTTAATTGAGTAGGAAATGACTGTCGAGATAAGAGAGAATGGGAATGCTACATTTTGGGAACACAGCTCCCAGAATTCCCCAGCCAGCATGGGAAATTATTCCCATGGGAAACCCAGGAGCAGGGTTTTGGGGAAAGGATTTTCACAGAAACCACAACAGGCAAGGATCCTTTATGGGATGGAGTAGGACTTCGGTTCACTTCCACTCTTCTCCATGGGTCCAAGGTATACAGATTGAAAACAAGAGGGGTTTTCTTTATTTATTTATTTATTTTATTTATATCCTGCCTATCTGATCAACAGACCACTCTAGGTTCAAAATGCATTCCATCAATCCTCTTCATGGACTGCTGCCTTGTCGTGGTGAAGGGGCTTGAGTAACTCAGAGAAGCTATGGGCTATGCCCAGCTATGGTTTTTCCAGTAGTGATGTATGGAAGTGAGAGCTGGCCCATAAAGAAAGCTGACCGCCAAAGAATTGATGCTTTTGAATTGTGGTGCTGGAGGAGACTCTTGTGATTCCCCTGGATTGCAAGGACAACAAATCTATCTATTCTAAATGAAATCAACCCTGAGTACTCACTGGAAGGACAGATCCTGAAGCTGAGGCTCCAATACTTTGGCCATCCCATGAGAAGAGAAGACTCCCTGGAAAAGCCCCTGATGTTGGGAAAATGTGAAAGCAAGAGGAGAAGGGGATGACAGAGGACGAGATTCCAAACAGGGTAGGTTAGAATTTAGAGTTGCCAGTCTTATGTATATTGGATAGCCAATTACACAGCAGAAAAAAAGAAAACAAGACTGAAGAGGACACCAATTTACATTAAATTGTATGTGTTAATTTATATGTCCAGAAACATCCGGCCTGAGTGATTTAGCCTGCAAGCAGCAACCTATGTGTCTGCTGTCTACTTCCTATGGAATATTGAATTTGTTTGTTTTAATCTTTAAATCAGATTTGGAATTGACAAAAGTATAAAAATAGTACTGACTTCTGGCAGCCCTTCTAAAGAGGACTGTCCTCTGTAAAATGAGACACATGGCCACCCTACTAGGCAGGAAGGAAGGCTTCATTCAGCTTGGTACTTTACAAGGTTACATTATACAATCATGAAAATGTCAAAAGTTTACTATCCAACTTATCGACTGGAAAAACATATAGCCAGACCATAATCAACTTCTGGAACCACTGGGAAACAATTATAATTGGAAAAAAGCTCTAGTCAAGATGACTGTCAAACGGTTCCCACCATACAAAGACAGTGATGTTACTAAGTATGTTGTTGCATTCAGACTTGGGAGGAGGGTCACAACAGGGATTTTATGACTGGCTGTCAAATCATATCAAATGGAAGCCAAAAAATATTCAGGTGACTTTCTGTAATATTGGAGATGCTGCAAGTGATACATCAGAGCATCATATTCTCCTTTTAAAGATTATTAAGGCTAGAAACCTATATCCACTTACCTAGGAGTAAGCCCCATTGAACTCAGTGAAGTGTCCTTCTTGGTAGATGTGATGAATTGTCCAATAAGACATTTCAGAAGTAAAACTTCAGCTGAAGCAATATTTGATCACCTGAAATAGCATCATCTACTGTGCTTCACCCACTGAACAAAAATATAGAGCAGGCAGAAACTGCAAAGGAATGGAAAGGGTTCATTACAAATCCTACAGACAATGGATGTAAAGCTTCTTGCACTAGCAAATTGAAGGTCCCATGAAGGTCTTTTTCTTCCCCCCCCCCTTTAAATTTGTTTCATAGGAAATTAACAAATTGAAGTCTTAGAGGGGAAATTAAGGTTATGAGTGAGGATGACAATGTTTCCATGAACAAAACTACACAATAGTGTGACTGCTTCTGAAAGGATTTCTTCCCAAAAGTTTAACATATGTGTCAAATGCTCACTGGATATGTTTAAATAAAGTTTCTGTTCTTATGAATATGCAGTCAAGACACTTCAGTGAGGACATATTGCCATGAAAATTAAGTTGATGTAGAAGGGAGGGATATTCTCATTCTATGTGTGGCTACATGAAGCTGCCTTAGCCAAGATTACTTATTTAACTTTCCAGGGGATGTCATCACTACCTTTCTAAAAGTGAAACTGAAAGTGTCAAACTCTCATTCTTTTGGAAAATGTAGTTTCACTGAAACCCCATTTTGTGCAGGTTAGATGCATGTGTGAGCCTAGGAAATAAATGTCTTTAGTATTAGTAAAATGTAGTATTAGAGAACAATGCTTTATTTCTCATGCCAAACCCGAAATTGTCACATCCAGAAAGCAGGCTTGCAGATATTACCAGCAACAACAACAATTGTGAAAGCTATAATTGTTTAGATGATATCTAAGATATACCCAAACATGAAGTAATTCACAGTGATTAAATCGACACCATAATTTTTCTCAGCTATCTGAACTACAATATTACTCCTTTAACTTTTCTGTGCTTTCATATATGGAGACCAGATTGTCAAATGGCTGTACTTTTACAGGTTATCTAATGGCTAATCTTTTAAGGTGATTCCAGTGTGGTGTAGTGGATAGAGTGGTGGACTAGGACTCTGGAGAACAGGGTTCAAATCCCCACTTCATCACGGAAACTCACCGGGGGAGTGGAATTGGAGAAACCACTACTGAAATATCTCACCTGCCTTGAAAGCCCTATTACAATTGCTATAAGCTGGTTACAACTTGACAGCACAGAATACACGCACGCTCTTAAGAGCTGAACAGAACCACTTTCTCTTTCTGTGCCAATGCCAGATAAATTATTGTTGCTGTACCTTTGCCAGCTGTTTCTTTTAACCTGACTAGGCGATTTCAGGACCACTTTAAGATCTGGTAAAGCTATCAATACAATGCTTTATGGCACCTCCATCTCCACATAGATATGCCCCTGAACACAGAGATACCAACATTCTACAAGCTGCCCCCATGTCTGGCCAAGTTTATACCTAGAAGCTACAGTGAGTGGAAAATAGCTGCATTTTATATTTACCTCAGTGTTACTAACACAGCATCATTGTAAGACATCGGAAGTTAAGCAGCTTGTTAAAAGTTCTAGTAGCTAACATCAAGCGGGGACCATTAACTTCAAGTTGAGGTCCTCTGACAATTTTTAAAGGATCATCCATGAGCGCACTTCCTAGAATTTTTGGACAAAAGTTTTTTTTCACCTTTTTTTCTCCTTTCTGCTGAAATGCCCTGAATATCACAAGCATGAGAAACAGGAAGTGACCAGACTATCTGAAGGGCCTTTTTTTTTTTTTTTGCAATATTGGAATTTTCATCCTACCATCTGTGTATGAAGTGTGTGGGAGAACAGGTTTTGATATTTATTAGATGTACTCCGTAATATCTGTAATTTGAAAATTGTGTAGTACCAAGTAAAGGAATGTGAAAATCTCATCCCAGTTAGTTTATATACAATTGAAGGATTTTCCAGTTTGAGTTTGTTGTTGTTGTTTAGTCATTAAGTTGTGTCCAGCTCTTCTTGACCCCATGGACCAGAGCATGCGAGGCTCTCCTGTCTTCCACTGCCTCCTGGAGTTGGGTTAAATTCACCCTGGTTGCTTCAAGGACACTGTCCAACCATCTCGTCCTCTGCCGTCCCCTTCTCCTCTTTCACACTTTCCCTCCATCAGGGAGTCGTCTCTTCTCATGAGATGGCCAAAGTATTGGAGCCTCAGCTTCAAGATTTGTCCTTCCAGTGAGCACACAGGGTTGATTTCCTTCAAAATGGATAGGTTTGTTCTCTTTGCAGTCCAGGGGACTCTCAATAGTTTCCTCCAGCACCACAATTCAAAAGCTTCAATTCTACGGCAATCAACTCTCACTTCCATACAACACTATTGGAAAAAAAAACAGCTTTGATTATATGGACCTTTGTCGGCAAGGTGATGTCTCTGCTTTTTAAGATGCTATCAAGGTTTGTCATCACTTTCCTCCCAAGAAGCAAGGGTCTTTTAATTTCGTGGCTGCTGTCACCATTGCAGTGCTCATGGAGCCCAAGAAGGTAAAATCTGTCACTACGTCCATATCTTCCCCTTCTATTTGCCAGGAGGTGACGGGACCAATGGCCATGATCTTAGGGGGTTTTTTTTATGTTGAGCCTTCAGACCATTTTTGTGCTCTCCTCTTTCACCCTCATTAAGAGGTTCTTTAATTCCTCCTCACTTTCTGCTATCAGTGGTATCATCTGCATATCTGAAGTTGTTGATATTTATTTATTCCATCAATTTTAAATCCCGTTTGGGATTCCTCCAGTCCCGCCTTTCGCATAATGTATTCTGCATATAAGTTAAGTAAGCTGGAGGACAATATACAGCCTTGTCATACTCTTTTCCCAATTTTGAGCGAATCAGTTGTTCCATATCCAGTTCTAACTGTTCATTCCTGTCCCACGTATAGAGCATACTTTGGAACTGCCCTTCTTTGGGATTGGGATGTAGACTGATCTTTTCAAATTTTCTGGCCACTGCTGAGTTTTCCAAAATTGCTGGCATATTAAGTGTAGCACCTTAACAGCGTCATCTTTTAAGATTTTAAATAGTTCAACTAGACTGCCATCGCCTCCACTGGCCTTGTTGTTAGCCATGCTTTCTAAGGCCCACTTGACTTCACTCTCCAGGATGTCTGGCTCAAGGTCAGCAACCACACTATCTGGGTTGTCCGGCATATCCAGAACTTTCTGGTATAATTCCTCTGTGTATACTTGCCACCTCTTCTTTATATCTTCTATTTCTGTGAGGTCCCCACCATTTTTGTCCTTTATCATGTCCATCTTTGAACAAAACTTTCCTTTAATGTCTCCATTTTTTTAAACAGATCTCTGTTTTTACCCTTTCTATTCTTTCCCCCTATTTCTTTCCACTGTTTATTTAAGAAGACCCTCTTGTCTCTCCTTGCTATTCTTTGGAAGTCTGCATTCCATTTTCTGTAACTTTCCCTGTCTCACTTGCATTTTGTTTCCCTCCTCTTCTCTGCTATTTGTAAGGTTCGTTGCACAGCCACTTTGCTTTCTTGCATTTCCTTTTCTTTGGGATGGTTTTTGTTGCTGCCTCATGTACAGTGTTACAAGCCTCCATCCATAGTTCTTCAGGCACTCTGTCTACCAAATCTAGTTCCTTAAATCTGTTCTTTACTTCCACTGTGTATTCATAAGGGATGTGGTTTAGATTATGCCTGACTAGCCCAGTGGTTTCTCCTACTTTCTTCAGTTTAAGCTTGAGTTTTGCTATAAGAAGCTCATGATCAAAGCAACAATCAGCTCCAGGTCTTGTTTTTGCTGACTATATGGAGCTTCTCTCTCTTTGGCTGCAGAGAATATAATCAATCTGATTTCGGTATTGCCCATCTGGTGATGTCCATGTGTAGAGTCGCCTCTTGTGTTGTTGGAAAAGAATGTTTGTGATGATCAGCTTGTTCTCTTGATAAAATTCTATTAGCCTTTGCCCTGCTTCATTTTGAACCCCAAAGCCAAACTTCCTTGTTGTTCCTTTTATCTCTTGAGTCCCTACTTTAACATTCCAGTCCCCTATAATGAGAAGGACATCTTTCTTTGGTGTCAGTTCTAGAAGGTAAGTCTTCATAGAATTGGTCAATTTTAGCCTCTGGTTTGTGCATAAACATGGATTCCTGTGATGCTGAAAGGTTTGCCTTGGATTCGTATTAAAATTGTTCTATCATTTTTGAGATTGTATCCCAGTACAGCTTTTCCCACTCTTTTGTTGACTATGAGGGCTATTCCATTTATTCTATGGTATTCTTGCCCGCAATAGTAGATATGGTCTGATATGACAAAGATATGATAATTGTCTGAATTGAATTTGCCCATTCCCGTCCATTTTAGTTCACTGACGCCCAGGATGTCAATGTTGATTCTTGCCATCTCCTGTTTGACCACCTCCAGCTTACCAAGGTTCATAGATCTTACATTCCAGGTTCCCGTGCAGTATTTTTCTTTGCAGCACTGGACTTTCCTTTCACTTCCAGGCATGTCCACAGCTTAGTATCTTTTACGCTTTGGCCCAACCACTTCATTGTCTCTGGAGCTACTTGTACTTGTCCTCTGTTCTTCCTCAGTAGCATGTTGAACGCCTTCTAACCTGAAGGGCTCATCTGGCAGTGTCATATCTTTTAGCCTTTTATTTCTGTCCATGGAATTTTCTTGGCAAAGATACTGGAGTGGCTTGCCAGTTTCTGTTCCAGGTGGAACTCTCCACTATGACCTGTCCGTCTTGGGTGTCCCTGGATGGCATAGCCCATAGCTTCTCTGAATTACTCAAGCCCTTTCAACACGAATGACACAAAATAGTGTAAAAGACTGCCTGATATTAGCAAGCCTAGAGATCAATACTATTGAGGAAATTTTGACTACTCTATTTAACTTTCTGCCATGTGAACAGGAATTTAAATTGGCAATGACAAAATTGATATTTACAGATGTTTATCCTGCTAACGATTGTACCCATGAGGTTTATGCAATCTTCAGTGAGGTAAATATAGCTTTGAACTACAGTCAACTGAATTGTGATGATTGCTTAGTTGATATTAGCAACCAGATTAGCTTCCTCAAATGTTTCACTTGCTAGCTAGGAGCACAGATGGCCCATGTGTTAGCTTCCTGTATTACATGACAGATTAAATGACTGCTGTAGCAGAACTCATAGACTAGGAAGTAACTTTGATTTCACAGAAAATTACTTTCATGTAAGCTTACTATAATTTGGATCCAATCTACTGGAACTTTTAGTAATACTCATGTAAGATACATTTTTATAGCTCAAGACAGCACTGTTTGGAAACAAATACCACTGTATGGAATAATCATTGTTATTTACCAAGTATACCTACCAATGGAGCTTTACTGGGCAATGTTATGCAACAATCACACTGCGGAATCAAGGGTCCTCATTGTAGTTTCTCCTTCATGCTATCAAGTCGCTCCTTATTCATGGTGACTCTATGAATGAGCATCTCTAAAATATCCTTTCCTTAACAGTCCTGCTCAGTTTTTGTATACTCAAGCCTTTGGCTTCCTTTGTAGAATCAGTCCATCTCCTGCTTTGTTTCCTTCCCATAGTTCAAATTTTCTAATGACATTTGGTTCTGCTTTGTTTTCTACTATTGCATTTCAGTCACCTATCATTATAAGCATGTATTGTTTTGGAATGTGATTAATTTCGTACTGGATGCATACATAAAAGTTTTCAATTGCATCTTCTTCAACATCTGTAATTGGAACAAGAACTTGAATGATGGTTCTGCTGATCAGTTTTCTACTGATTATGATGGATATTGTTCAAATTTGCATTATAGCTCCTAACTGTCTGTGCTTCATTTTGTCTCACTATTAGTGGCATTCTATTTCTTCTGATTTTATCATTTCCAGAATAGAACACTTTGTGGTTGTCCAACTGAAAATATCCTGCTCCAGTCCACTTTAGTTCACTTATACCAAGGACTTCAATGTTTATATATTCCATTTCTTTCTTTACACATTCCAGTTTATCTTCTCACATTCCATGTTCCAATTGTGCAGTATCAAAGTTTCCTTTACTTCTGTGCACATCAGACACTAGATGTTCTTTCAGCTTTCATCCAATGGTATCATTTGCAGCAGAACTATTTGTACTTGTCTTTTGCTTTTCCATAGTAAACTGATTGAGCGCTTTCTGACCTGGGAATTTCACCTTCCAGCACTATCTGTTGTTTCATTTTGGACTATCTCATCATAGGGTTTTCAAGGTAAGAAAAGTTCAGTAGTGGTTTACCTTTGCCTCCTATTTCCATTGTTATACCACTGGAATAGCTGGCACAATCTATTTCAGCTTAGTTTGTGAGCCCAGAAGCCAAATGAAAGTGGAAACTCACCAAATAGAGGGTTAAACAATTGACATAACTATCTCTGTCATCATTGCATCAGCACAGAGTTCTCTGGTGAAGCTTTCTTGAATCATTTAGGGTCTGTTATGCTCTGGCTCATCAAGAGGACCTATAGGCTTCTCAATGGCTGTTATGTGTGGTCAGATGGCATCCAACTATTAGTGATGCTAGTAGGGATTTCAAGATATGTATTTATTGATTCATTGAATTTACTTTTATAACTCATCTTTCTTCCAGAGATTTCAAGGTGCCATATTTTATTTTCATAACAAACCTGTGAAGTTTGTTTGAAATCCTGTTGCTTAGCATAGTAAGCCACTGAATCAGTGGGGAGTTGATGAGTCAACTCTTTTGTAAGTTGCCTTTATTCAAATGGGCCTATTCTAGTTGTGATTGATTGATTGATTGATTGATTGATTGATTGATTGATTGATTGATTTGATTTGATTTGATTTGATTGATTGATTTGATTTGATTTTTACCCCACCCCTCTAGACCATGTCTACTCAGAGAGGCTTACATAGATAAAACAAAACAATATAGTATATAAAATATATAAAATTATAAAATAAGTCTGTTATGCTCAAGTACTTAAAGTTAAATGCTAAACAACAAGGGAGCTGGGTTTCAGCCAGTGAGAATCATGGCAGGGTATGATTGGAGTGTGGATCTCCCCAGTTTCAGTGTAACACATTAATCACCACAACAAATATCTGATGTGATTAAATGAATATGCATGTAAAGGAGGTTCAGTATTTTACCTGACACCGTGGCTAAATGTTACCCGAGACAATTCTTTAATTTATTTTGGCAGAGAGCAAACTGTGATTGCATGTTGCAAAATCTTTAGTGGGTACTCAGCCAGTGGTATCCATTGCTCCATGATTTGGAACATATATCTCCCCACAAATTTGTCTGCCGATTCTCCACATGTATCACCTACATTATGCAGTGCCATACAAATCTCCACCACAGAGAAGCAACATCATCTCTTTATGACAACCCCTCCACAGATGCCACTGAATGATTGGCACTAGGAATGGGCAGATCTATTAAGTCTTTTTTTATTGACATCATCCTTTTTTCACATCAAAATCCATTTCATGATTATACTGTGTAGTTAAAAAAATCCAGAAAAATAGATATGCATTTTTGTTCACATTTTTGAAATGAACACATGAATGAACACCTGCTCCCTTGTAATAAACCAGGTTTTGCACCTTTTTCCACATATGTGCTTCTTTCAAAAGTGTTATTTTACAGATCACATTGCATGCATGGAAATGTCCTGATTTCCAGTCACAGACTGCATCAGTTTCCATGATATTCAAGAAAGTACAGATCAGATAAATACATTTTAAAAACAACAACTCAACTGCATTAAGTTTTCAGACATCCTTAGGCATTTTCTTGGCAGTATTCAGTCCTGTACTGAAGACAACAGCAATTCATTTATCTCTAAGTGACCTCAGTGCAATTGGCAGCAATATATCAGGCCTTTTCTAGAATGAATATGCTACAGATTTCAATCTCTGCAAGAGTCCAAACCACAAATCTTTTTCCAAAAAACACCCCCTACATATACACAAATAAAACCTCTGAAGTGAATAAAACATAATGCATTTAACTTTAAGTACTTGAGCATAACAGAGCTGTGGATTAGGTTAAATGGAAGTGAGTTACTGAGTGAACAAGGATGTGATCTGAAATTACTGACACCACTGCTGAAAAACTAATGGAACAAATAAATACTATTACGGGTTGGAGGAGGACAGAATTAAAGGAATATGGAAAGGGAGTTGGTGGGCAAGACCATTCATTTCTCCACTTTTTTATATTACTGTTGTACCTAATTTATTTTTCAGTAAGTCTCCTTGTTTTTTTTTTCCAGCTATGAAAGAGAAATATGTAAAACATTTTCAAGTAGATAAAATTGCCACATTCAATATTTTTGGAAGAAGACAAATGTAACAGAGAATTTTGTGAATACAGGGAAATTCAATAACACATGAGATGGGGAAATTGTTGCCAGACTGTATCACTTCACAGCACAGCTGTCATGAAAAAAAGGTAAACGACTGTACTAATATTCTTTTTTCTGACTGTGTCTTCTACATGCAGGAGAGAGGGTGTAGATGGAGGAGAGTTTGAATATATAAATGATACCACCATCTGGTGCAGTATGAAATTATACAACCCTGGACAATTTCATTCTCTGTTGTATGTCTACACAAATACTCATTTTATACTCACTTGGAATGCATAATGTCATCAGAGACAAGTAGAAAAATGGATTGAACTGTAAGTATTAAAACCCTTTTTTAGCTTAAGAAAATATGGAAGAAGGGAACTCCCCATCATCCACAAGCAGAACAGCCACCCCATTCTTGTAGGCATCCTTCAGTATCAAGAGACTGTGGTAACATGCTCTGAATAGAGGTCTTGAAACAGCGTCTAGTGTGGCTGAGAAGGCTAATACAAGAGTGACAATCCCTTCCACAATGAAAACAAATACAATTTCTCCCCTGTCCAGCTCCCTGATTTTGCTGGTTTCGGGACTGCCTCTTTGCCTCGGCCTGTTGGATAAGTGTCTCTTCAAATTGGCAGAGGCTGTGATGCACTGCCTGCCTCCAGGCTGAACGGTCAGATGTCAAGGTTTCCCATCTGTTGAGGTCTATTCCTAAGGCCTTCAGATCCCGCTTGCAGATGTCCTTGTATCGCAGCTGTGGTCTCACTCTGGGGCAATTTCCCTGCACTAATTCTCCATACAGGAGATCTTTTGGAATCCAACCATCAGCCATTTTCACACCATACCCAAGCCAACGTAGATGTCACTGTTCAGAGACAACGCATGTGGAACGTGTTCAGCTTCCTCTCCTGCCGTGCATGAAGGGTCCAGGACTCACTGCAGTACAGAAGTGTGCTCAGGACACAGGCTCTATAGACCTGGATCTTGGTATATGTCGTTAGCTTCTTATTAAGCCATACTCTCTTTGTGAGTCTAGAGAACATGGTAGCTGCTTTGCCAAAGCTACCATACTGCTTTGCATTCCAGCTCAACATCTAGAAAGAGCCACCCCAAGAGGTCATTCAAATTCACTCTGGCCATATTGGGTTTAAAATAGAGATGGGCATGAATTAGAAAAAATGTGATTGGTTTTGATTCATGATTCATCAAGGATGACAAATCACAAATAACAAATTTACATTTTTTCTGGTGAACTGACAAATTGATTTGTCAATTTGTTTTCCACTTTAAAACAGCTCCCCGAGCAGCTAGAGACACCAATATTGCATACACACTTTCCCTGACTCTCTTCTGCACGCCCAGCAAGTTTGGTGCAATCTGGGTTTTAGATGTCCAGGTCATACACCCACAATGACCCCTCCCCAGGAAAATTCCTCCAAGGAACCTAGAGACACCCAAACTGTAGAGATGCTTCCCCTGCATTTTGCATTTATTGTGGGTGGAGGAAGGGTATTGCAGTTCTTTTAGGCTAGTCATGGCATTTTCAGATTTTTTTGTATATAATAAGCATCTTAATACATACATTTTTCTATTCCTGTTACACCTTTGATGAATGTTTTTGTCACTGCCTATCACTCCCTTTACTCACTCATCTAGATTCCCCTCCCCACAAGCTTTTCTTACAAGCCAGAAACAGCAGGAATTTGTACCATATGAGGTGGGCCTCACCTGTCCAAGGATCAAGTTCACATTTTTCAGTTGAACAAACTGAAAAGTAGCACTTAATAGTGGACATGTAGGGGCAAATAAACACTAGAAATTTATCAACTGCACTAAGTCAGAACAAGCTCAATTGATTTTAATGATCAAAATCCTGTTGGCATAAAGTTGTACCATGCAAGCTGGATTGTGTCATCATTTAGCAAGGGGAATGTAATTGAACACTTTCTTCCAATTTCAGGAAGAAATTTCAGGTTCCGAGGCTCCCTAGGACTCCTTTTTGTCACGGGGAAGCTTTTTGAAGCCTCAGGATGTGGGAAGGGGGCTTTAATTGTCAAAAATTAAGTCTAGATTGCTGTTGGCAGTCCAAATCCTCCTAGTAGCAATCCAGCAGTGATTGTTTACTATTAAGGGCTCCCTCCCCTACATCCGAAGACCCAAAGGGATTCTTAAAGAGCCTCAAAACCTGAAATGGTGGGGTGATATGAAGCTTTCCATTCATTTAAATTAAATATTTCTGGCATCAGCTAATGACATCAACCAGCTTGCAGAGAATAATTTCACACAAGAGGATTTTGCCTACTATTTCATGTGTTGAAATAAGATCTAATTGCTAGTTTAGCTGGTTTCTGTAGATGAAATTTGGGAGGCATGGTATCATGTTGTTCCTCATGTCAGGCAGCAAAATTTGGGCTGATCCTACACCTATAACCCACTATCTTTTTAAGCAGAAACTTCCTCTTATCCATGAAGTCCACTTTTGCAAAAGAAAGCATTCCAAAATCTGACCTATGTGTTGAACTTGAACTATCAATCTCTCTGATGTCTGTAAAGACTGAATGCACTCTGGAAATATTGTTGCAAGATGGCCATTCTGATTATTGACAAGGGACTTTGAGAAGTCTGTAAGTCTTGCTGTTTCAACTTCCCCCTCCCCAACTTCTGTCTGAGATTATACAGCTGCTTGAGTAATGCATTTACTGAGGAAGATTTTTCTTTCTTTCTTTTTAAAGACAAGTTTGAACACTCATGGTACCTATAATTCCTGTTATTCTGTCCAAGAAGTGGATCCAGAATGTACTCTAAGCTGAAGCTACTCTTCAATTACAATGTACAACTCTTCCTTCCTTTCACTCTTATGCCTACACACATGTCTTATGGAGTGACATTTGAGGAACAAAACTTATGAATGCTGGCAGAACTACAAGACACATCAATTCATGGCAGTATGAATTGGCAGCTTATTCTCTGAGTTGTTCTGCCTGCTTTGCTAATGCTTTCTCCCATTTTATTCATTCGTGATTTCTGACTTTTCATGCCAAACTAACCAATTAAAGAATGATTTAATTAAAGCATGACTGTGCCTGGGGAACAAGATGAACATACTTGTGCAATGTTCCATGTGCCCAACATATTGTTCAAAGTATAACCACAGTAGCTACACATGAAACTCTTTTCTCCCCTCCTTTTCCTCCTACGGGAGAAACAGAGAAGGGTATGGCCTTTCCAAGGAAAATAAACTGAATTATGAAAACCTGGTAAAATAATGGCACACATACATGATGGAACATTGTGCAGGGCAGTTTTTTTTAATGAACCCTATGAATTGAATCTGGACTCAAGAGAAGATGAAAACTGAGAAGAGAAATGGAACTCTGGGAGTTTTCCCTTTCCTTGTCATAATTCTGACCTTGAGCAGCCACTCACATTCAGGAAGAAAAAGGGGAGAGATGACCAGGTTGAGTGAATCCACACTCCTAATTGATTCCAGCCCAGATGGCATGCCTTAGAGTGAGAATTAGGAATCCCTGAACAATCTCTCAAGCACACTCCTCCTACTCCCAGTAGTAGCAACTACTGGGTTGAACTCCTCAGAAGAAGTGGCTATAGCACAGATGCAGAAAGTTTCAGATTCAGTCTCCAATATCTCCATAAGGGCTAGGAAATAATTCTACCTGGAGAGTGATTGAACACATAACAGAAGGCTCACCTTCAGAGCTGAACACCGGAGGGAACTCAAATGTTAGTGGGTGGTCAATCTGCCCTGATTCTTACTTCAGACTTTACAGATGGTATCTGAAGTGCTGAACTTGTCATGGGAATAGGGTTCAGCACCCCCTCATAAACTGTGGACTAAATCCCAGAGCAGATTTATTGCCCTGTTGATGTTGAAGCTACTTCCTTCAGTACAGCTAAGGAATTCCATGTTATGATTTTCTAACATTTAACCCTGGGGAAAAATGCTTGGGAGAGTAGCCAGGTCTGGGAGGCCTATAAGAGTTTAGTTAGAGTGGACGTCCTGTCTCTGTGATTTGTCCAAGTTCCTGAAATCTCTATATTGAATATAGTGGACTATATTTCTTATGCCTCAGTATATCTTATGCCTTCCACTGCATTTGTGCTCTGGAATCTGGATCATAGATCCAAATTCTACCTGCCCTGCCAGTTTGTGATCAGCTCACCAGCTTAAGTGTGTTAACCACTTATCCTGTGGACTTAGGTTCCTCTATACCCCTTTTATGTCTCCCTGTACTATGGAGAAGAAAGACTGGGTAAGAACAATCCAAATATTGCCACAATCTGTTTTCAAGTTCTTCCGTCACTTTTTGGAAGAGAGCCTTGGAAATATTCAGCATCCATTTAAACATAGGAGAAGAACTTAGATCTTTATCAATGTTTCCCTTATGTTTCTATTTTACCGATGTAAAATAGAGATGGGATATTTGGAAAGGGAGAGAATAGGGCAGGCAGGATATTGGGATGTCACTATGAGATGATTTTACACTAGAGATGGGATATCTGTATTTGTCTCCCAGGGGAGACGAATATGAATATTGGCACCACAGGTGGCCTGGCCCTTTGGACACACCCCCAGAACTGGCTGGTCCACTTGCCACTTGTGGCTCATGTGGCCATCAGTGTTCATGCCATGCCAATTGCGGAAGGCACCCGACTGGTGCTTTCTCACCCCCTCCCTGTGCTGTTAACTACTCTGGCAAGGAGGTGGGATGATGAGTCTCCCTACTTAGCTGCTAAGTGGTCAGCAGCACAGGGAGGTGCAGAAGTTCTGGTCAGGCTGCTTCCACAATTGGTGCGGTGTGAATGACAATGGCTGTGTGTGCTACGCCATGAGGAGTAAGTAGACTGGGTTTTTTGGGGTGGGTGGGTACATAAGCCCTGCCCCCCTCAAAGTCACTCAGACTTTCATGATTCATGAAAGTCCAAAAAGGAGCCTGTTAAATCTGCTTAGCTGAATAAGGCAAAGCTTTCAGTCCAGAGAGTTTGTTAAGTGTATTCAGGCACAGGCTCACACAGGCTGTTCTGCACACTTCCATGTTAATGACATGAATATCTAAGTAACTTCTGGTAGGGGGGAGAGAGGTGGAGTTTGGGCTAACATACATCCTCTCCCCACTTGATCCCTCTAGGCTCTCCATGTTTTCCTCTGTGTCTAAGTTTGAGCCTTTGGTAATTACCAAGCGGAGTCTACTGTGGATATGACAACAATGTTGTGACACTTCCAAAATACATTAGATATTATAGATCTTTCTGTGGAGTACATTTGTAACTGTACAGTGTAGTAAGATTCTACAGAAGCAAAGAATGAAAAATGGTATTAATAAAATGTTTAAAATCATTTAAATCATTTCTAATGGTGTCCCTGTAATATATGTGGCCTGTATGATTCTTCGGATGAGATATAAAGGATTTATTGGCATGCATTTTGGATGACCTATATATAATTCCCTCATGATTTGATTACCTATGAATAAAGCAGCCCTTCCACACTCATCATGGTACTAAAATCTTTATTGCATTCTACTCCATCTCAACTCCATTAGTATAATATATGACCTTAAATCAGGAATAGATATACAGTGTTGTTCCAGATGTCCACACATACTTGGTGCAAAAGGTTATGATAAATACCATATTACATTAATACATCTGTAGAGTTCAGTCTTATATCCATTCATTTGCAAGTAAGCCCCACTGAAGTCAGTGAGAATTACTTAGAAGAAGACACTGTGCTCTTAGAGTTTTGCAACAATTTTTATTCTTTGGCATGGCAAGGGCAAAACGGAAAATGTAACTATAGAAGGGAAAAGTTCAACATTCTCAACAAATATCTGTGAACAAATCTTTGTGTTCTTCTTTTTGCAACTTTTATGCCTTTTGATGCATACATTTATTCTGCCCCTTCCTGCAGTAGCTTGTAAAAATGTTTAGTATAAAAGCCACAAGAAAATTCTTATGTATTTTCGAATGCTTGCCCTCCCATTTCTCTATTTCATATGAAGTTTTTTATGTACCATACGTGGTTTTCTATGCATTTCTCCTAATACCTAAATGAAGTAGAAAGGCATTAAAATGCAGAGAAATGCATGCAAAAATGTATGCTAAAATATGTACTTTAGAGGAAGAGGTTTGTTTTTGTTTACTATGCAAATGGACACAATTTGTGCAGCTGGAATGGACACAATTTGTGCAGTTTTCTGTGCCCCAGAAACAGGAGACTGATACAGTCTCCCACAGGTGGCACACTGGTACTTCAGCTACAGGATCCATGTACATTAAACTCACAACAAACCAGGCAGGGTTGAACTACCTGACCTGCCAGTGTGTGGGGAAGTGCAACCTGCATGGGCCTTTGTGCTGCACATTCCAATGCATATCAGTATGGATCACCAAATGCATATGAAACCTCTCATCATACAGTAGCCACACGTGGCCTGGGAAATCCATGTATGCCCTATAAATCACATGCAAATACTGGAATCGGGGGAAAGCCCTGCCTGGCTGTGCCCACACAATCATCCCTGCATAAATAATGAACACGGCAGCCAATTGGTCCAGCATCTGTCCAGCTTGCACTGCCACATTTTTCCCACTCTTTCTTTTCTTCCTTTGACTCCTTCTTCTCTACCTTTCTATTCAGGAGCTTGAACACATCCACAAACTTATCTGTTCAAATCTTCCTGACTGTTGCTGCAAGTAGGTGGTCACCTAATGACAAGGATTGATCCTCACAGGGGAGAGCATCCCGTGGCACAGAATTGTATCCTATGTCTGAGACCGAAGGGTGTGATCTAGTTACAGTCTTTGAAGTGAACCCTGGCATTTGACTCAGCAAAGATCAATGGGGATATGGGATGAACTAAGGTTTAGGTGTGGAGGCTGAGCCCTCTGAGATAGGTATACTAGTCAATGTGGGGGCTAGCGGCATCCACCCAGTGAAGGATATACCTGCAGACTCACCAGGCCCCAAGGCCAAATGCCTGAACCCGGTGAGGTGTCTGGTGAAGAGTCAGACTCACCTGGCATGACCACTCCTGGCCCCACCTCCACACAACTGCAGGCCCCTGCTTCCAACCTGGAACTGGAACTCATCACCTGGTGACTGCCATCACACCGCACAACTGGCTTCGTTGCCTTCTCCTCAGTCTGCATCTCTGGCTCTAAAGCCAACATTTGCGTCCTGATAGGTGATCTGTGGACCTGCATGACCACCATCTGATGCTGCATTTCTTGCCTGCTAAACAACCCAGAGCTCCTGGCTACTGCTGATCCAAATGAACCTACATATTTACCTTTTAGAACAGTATTTTCAGATAAATGTCACTTAAATGTCTGAGCTCCATCACCTTATGGACCTTTAAACCTCCAAAATGCACCAGCATTCACAGCTGACTGGTCTTGGTCACCTGAAGAAAAGTGGGCTGCTAGTGGCTGGAGTAGCACCTTGTGCTTAGCTGGATGTTTCCCCATCCCCTCTCCTGATCCTTCTTGGGACCCATAGTGCCTCATGGTACCACCCTCTGTGAGCCTAAGCCCTGCTTGGTGGCCCTGTGCCTCCAAAGACCTGGATCCCTACCCTTGCCTACAACTAGGACAGGCAATCATCTGGACCAATGGCATGCAGGACCAAAAGGTGCCTAGCTGCACCACGTTCCCTGTTTCGTTTTCCTTCCTTCCTTTTTTTAAATATGTCTAGGGCTGACTTGAGTGTACACCCACACACAATCACCCCCAATAGCCATGAGGTTGAATGCTGCTCAACCCCCACCCACCCACACCAATACTCCAAACCATGGGGTTGTGCCCCTATACCACCCCTCCTGAAGCCTATATGCCAATCACATGGCCACAAGGCAAAATCAAAAGCACCTTGTGCACCACACTGCTCTTCTCTCCCCAATGCTCCGAAAGAAAAGAGGCCAATGCAGGAGCGAGCCATCATTATAAAGGTAAGCTTAAGACTGCCCTTCCAGGCTGCTGGAAGGGCAGTCTTCCCACACATGCCTCACCCAGGTGGTTGGGCAGAGAGCTCCCACCCTCACAGCCATGGCTGAGGAAGGAGCCTTATCATTTACTTGTCCCATTGATTTGAGTGCTGTAATTGTGAATAAGTTTGCATTCAATCCATTGATTTTTTTGGAAAAAAATTCAATTTGAAATGGATATTTATAAATAAATGCCAATCACCTCAGTGGAGGTGATTTTTGAGTAATCAAGCTCGGGACTTACAACCCAACATTCTATGAGTTTAAGCACTTTCACTGAAATTAAGAGGTTGCTTTGCTGTGCACAGGTTGATAGACTTCTGAGAAAATAAGAGGGAAATACCTTACCTTCAGAATTCCAATGTATGTGTGGGAGGCACTATTTTTGAATATTTTCCATAATAATTTTGCTCCCTGTAAGAAAGTAACTAGCAACTATCCTGACAAATATACCTGTCAGGTAGACACCCAGCAGATAAAATGTGTGTGAGAAAGGATGGGGTGCAGAATGTTTCGCCTCCGCTGGTCTTCATACAGGACAGAAAAACAACACTGAATGACTCACATTTATTAAGTTCTGTCATATTGGCTTGTCTGTGTGAAAGCTTGTTGACTTCTGTGTTCGAAAAATATATCATAGAGGGGCTGGCTTGGTTTAGATAGACCAAGGATTCTTTTTCACTCTGAGGCCTGGTAGAACAGAAATGATTAATAGACATATAGTCTAAGACTGACTATAACTCCTCTCAAGTTCAATTAGGGCCAACCTGTTGGTTGCTTCTGCTCTTTGACCACCTATCAATGCATCTTGTGATTCTGAAATTAGCCATGTATTAAGGCACTCTACAAGCTGTAGGAATTCCACTTGATTTTTCTCTCTTCCCCGAAGCAGACATTCACCCTTCACTTTTCTCAGATTCTTTGGGATCTGAAATCTTCAGTGTGTGAAGATTCCACCCTTCCACTTACTAATCTAGCATTGTCTACAAGCCTCTGCTGTATCACCTATCCTGATTGAAATATGTACTCAGTGTATAGTATTTCTGTTTCTAACAGCTTGAAGAAACTGAGCATCTTAGGAAATCTTACGAAAAGTATGTGTTTTCTTAATGTGACAATTGTGATTTCAAAATCCAGCATTGTGTGTGCAACATTTTTCTCCAGCTGATCTCACTTTTCCCGAAAGTTGGTTTTGAATTTCTTTTCCAGTTCTTCTCTTAACATATTTAAGTCATTGGAGCCTTACATTTTAGTAATGCTTATGCTATTGAAATGCAAATATTCATTCTAATTTGACTGTAATAAAGGAAGAAGAAACTGGGTTATCCAGAAGCACAAGTTTATGTTTAATGAAACAGGACCTGCACCATCATGACACTACATGGTGTTATGAATGGTGACTTGAATTTAGCAGTATGCCTGAGGAAAACCTTCTGGTTTTGTTTATTCAGGGTTCTTCCAGGGAGAGGGGGTGCCTCATTACTTTTTTGGTTTATTTAGTTATCAGACATTTTGGTAAACCCAGAAGTGATCAAATTCTTGGGATTTTTTTTGGTTAGGGTTTCCCCATTTGGAGTTCTGATGCTAGTCCAAAAAAAGCTACCAGCAGTGGTGGTGAGCCAAGAAAAATGAGGGGAAAGAACAGGGCATATGGGTGCACTAAAAAGAAGAACAGTGGTACCAGAGAGGCAAGGGGGGAGAGGGAGAGTGGGGTTGGCAGAAATGTGATCGCGCGCCGAAGGGGCGAGGGAACGCCCTCGGAAGGCGCAGCGGGCTTGCTTCCCCCAGCGCCGGAAGCGCGGGCAGCAAAAGGTCACGTGGGTTGCTGACGCGAACCGGCACTATTTAAGGAAGCGCCGGTGCGTCATAGGAGGCTTTTTGCTGTCGGCGCGGAGGAGAGAGGCTGCTGGCTAAGGGTTTGGTGGTGGCCTTACTTTTGCGGGGGGCTCCCCTTTGGTTTGAGCGGCTTGGTGGGGGCGATAGGAAGCGGGGAGGATTGAAGGGGAGGGTAGCGGCGAGGTTTTCGGGCCGCGCCCACGGCTTCGGGGATCGGCTGGGGCTCCTTCCCTTCTCCCTCCTCCTCCCCCCCACCCCTCTCGGTTTGCCCGGTTCTCTCCCTTGTGTCCCTGGCCGGCTGCTGCGGGGATAAGGGCAACAGATTCGCCGCGCGGTTGTTGGTTGGGGGGTCGGGGGGGTGGCTGGGGCTGGGAGGGGTCGGGTCGCGCGGCGGGTTCGGCGCCCCGGCGTGCCCTCTGGGGTGTGGAGAGTGACCCCTGGTACTGAAGAGGGCTTGGCCTTATTAGGCAGCTGTGTGTGGGGCGCTAGTTGTAGCACAGCGCAGGGGGTGAGCTGGGCTCATTGGGTTGCTGGGCGGCCCATATTCAAAAAAAAAAAAGGTTACCCATTGGAACGCACAGGGACTGGGGGTGGCAGCGGCCATTTTGTTAAGCTGTACCCAGCCGCATGGCCTATTGTTGGCAGCCATTTTGAAGTTAGTTTCGTTTTCAAAAATAAATAAATAAATAAATAAATAGATAAATAAATAAAAAAAAGAGGACAGAAGGAGAGGGGAGAGTAGTGGAGAAGAGGACGAGTTGTGGATTGGGTTTGGTGTAAAGGAGTTGTGGGTCTACATAGTTGGGTGGGAATTTTTGACCAATTGTGTAGATACTTGTCTAGAGTATATATGTAGATTTTATAAATAAATAAATAAATAAATAAATAAATAAATAAATAAATAAATAAATAAATAAATAGAAATAAAATAAATTATTGGATAAATAACTACATACAATTGCCTAAAAAAAAATAAGAAGAAAGTTTAGGTTGTGTGGCAGACTTTCAAGATGCCGCCCAAGAAAGGAGGTGGTAAGAAGAAAGGGAAAGAACCGGTGCGGAGACCGGTGGCGATTCAGCAGTCACCCTTACAATCATCTTCTGAGGATGAATCTTGGGCCTTGCTAAGGGAGTTACAGTCCAAGGTGGCCAGCATGGAAGCAAAGGGACTTGAGAGACAGGCGCCGAGTGGCGAGGAGTTCACACCTCGCCGGTCTGCTAGAAAATCGAAGGGAAAACGGAGGGCTGATCTGAAGGCTCTTACTTGTGAGCTAACAAGGCGTTTTAATATGCTTGAGTCTGAGCAGGGTCATGAACAGGGTGACCAAGACAGTGGTGAAGGCACATCGACAGAGCCTCTGGAAAAAGGACGGAGCAAGCGTAGAAGGACGGGGACGGCAAGCTCTGTGGAGGCTGGTGAAGGAACATCATATGGGTATGACCCCTATGAGGATCCAGCTACATATACACCAGGGGCAGCTGAGGCCGTGAGGAATGAGAAGAGGGGTGAGTATGAGGGAACTCACAACACAGCGGCTCAAGGGGTATACTGGCCGTGGTGTGATGGCCAACAACAATCCAGAGGATTTCCTAACATGGGGATGGCTTCTCCCATGGCATGGCCTGGTGGTTTTTGGCCACAGGTTGTCCCACAATGGTTTGGGTGGGGTATGCCGTTTACGACTCCAGACAAAAATGGGTCTACAAAAGAGGGTAGGGAGTTCAATAGTACACAACACCCGGCGGTGCCTAACACTGGATACAACTCAGCCCCATTTTTAGCCACGCCTTACACAGACTACAGTTCGCCGCTAGGCGATCACCTGACGCCTGCAATTAAGGAACGGATCTGGAAAGGCGATTACATTGACTTTTATGATCTTCTGAATAGGGAATATGAATTGAAGGAGCTGGACAAGGATGATGAAAAAATTAAAGAAAAACATAGGCGGAAGAGGCCGGACAGAAATTGGAATAATTGGGTTACTGGTTTTACTATATATGCAGGGGTGTTGGTTAAGATGCAACCATGGAAGGCCTCGGCCCTTTTTCAATATTATGACATTATACGTAGAGCGAAAGCTGAATTCGAGGGTCAGGTTTGGTTGCGGTATGATGAAGCATTCCGGATGAGGAGTGCTATCAGGCCGGAACTGCGGTGGGACGAGGTACACCCGGGGCTTTGGCTACAGCATATATCACCAGCTAAAACGAACCTGGGTGACAGATTCGATTGCGGACACCTTAACATTAAGTTCGTTGGGAATACTGGTACCCGCCAGGGGGCGGGGCAGGTGGTTCAACCCCGCCTGCCTTGCTATGAGTTTAACAACAAGGGGTCTTGTAACAAGTCCCCTTGTAGGTTCAAGCATGAATGCATCACATGTGGGGGAAAACACCCGAGATCCAATTGCTTCAGGGCTGGAGGACAGCGACAGGGCAAGCAAGGAGGTTTTGGTAGAAAGTCTGAAGGGGGTGGCGGTCCTTCAGGAAAGGGGACCAACACCAATCAAAATTAATATTTTGGAAGAGGGATTGCTGCATTATCCCAGGCAGGAAGATGCAGCATATCTGCGCTCTGGCTTTCAATATGGATTTAGAATTCCGGCATTGGGTATGTGTAGGGCATTTTTTGCCAGAAATTTGAAGTCAGTACAGGGTATGGAGGAAGTAGTCCAGAAGAAGATTGACAAGGAGGTTAGCGAGGGTAGGGTCGTGGGGCTATTTTCTAGGCCTCCACTGGATGACCTGAGGGTATCGCCTTTGGGAATTGTTCCAAAGAAAACCCCAGGGTAATTCAGGCTAATACATCATTTGTCTTTTCCGGAGGGCGAGTCTGTCAATGATGCTATACCAGACGAACTGTGTTCCGTTCGGTATATATCATTTGATGAGGCAGTAAAAATGATTAGATCTTGCGGTATCAATGCAGAAATGGCCAAGGCTGATGTGAAAGCGGCCTTCCGGATTTTGCCTGTTCACCCAACAGATTTTAATTTGCTGGGTTTTCAATTTCAGGGACATTATTACGTGGATAGGGCCCTACCTATGGGTTGTTCAATCTCGTGTTCGACATTTGAAAGGTTCAGCACATTTGTGGAATGGCTGCTTCGGCAGAGGATTGGCTGTAGATTGACAGCACATTATTTGGATGATTTTTTGTTTTGTGGACAGGCAAACACTGGGAGGTGTCAGAAATTCTTAGATACATTTAGGGAATTGGCAGCGGAGCTAGGTTTGCCACTGGCGGAAGAAAAGACTGAAGGGCCGTCAACGACCCTTACGTTTTTAGGCATAGAATTAGACACAACACAGCAGTCTTCAAGATTGCCGCAAGACAAATTGGTAAATATTAGGAGATTGGTGGGTAGTTTTAGGGATAAAAAGAAGATAACATTAAAGGAGTTACAACAAGTGGTAGGGCACTTGAATTTCGCATGTAAGGTCGTAGCGCCGGGAAGAGCTTTTGTACGGCGTCTGTCCAGCGCCATGTTGGGGTTGAGGAAACCATTCCATAAGACAAGAATAACGAAAGGTATGAGAGAGGATCTGGGGTTATGGGAGCAGTTTTTGGATCATTTTAACTGGGTTTCTTTTTGGAGATCTGACATGAACCTCAGGGCTGATGTCCAAGTGAATTCAGATGCTGCTGGGGCTTTGGGTTTCGGAATTTATTTTCATGGCAGATGGTGCGCAGGAGTGTGGCCGGACGAATGGCATATGCAGGGTATTACTAAGGATTTAACATTTTTGGAATTTTTTTCAATAGTTGGAGCACTGTGGCTATGGGCCGAGGAGTGGTCCAATACTGTGGTGCGTTTTTGGTGTGACAACCTGGCGGTTGTTCACATCATCAATAAATTAACATCACGATCAGAAAGGGTTATGGATTTGGTGCGCGCATTTACATTGAAGGCACTACAGAATAATGTTGTGGTGCACGCGCGACACGTGCCGGGCATAGATAATCGGATTGCTGATGCTCTTTCACGCCAACAGATCCAGCGTTTCAGGGAACTGGCGCCGGAAGCCAGGGATCTGCCAGAAGTGCTTCCAGCAGAGGTCTGGCAGATTGGCGTGAGGAAGCGTCGCGGGCGATAGGTATGGCTTTGGCCCCGAGAACAGGTATAAAATATAGAATAGCTGTGACTGAGTTTTTTGAATTTAGGAATAGGGCACAATTGGAACAGGAGTGGCCAGCACCGGTAGGACACCTGCAGCAATTTATTGTGGATTTGTATAGACGGGGCCTAGCACCAGGTACTATTCAGGGTAAGTTAGCAGCGTTGAGTTTTTATGCGAAGGCAAAAGGCCTGAAGGATTGGTCGGGTGATTTTAGAGTTAGGAAGATGATTGAGGGATGGTCTCGTGAGTGGGGAAGGCTAAGGGATGATAGGACTCCCATTTCTCCAAGGATTTTGGAGAGTTTAGTAGAGCTTTGGGGTACCTTATGTAGGGATATGAGCAGGCGCTTTTTCATGTGGTGTCGTTGGTAGCCTTTTTTGGGGCGCTACGTATTAGTGAGTTGGTAGCTTTCAGTAAAACGGACGAATCACAGACGGCATTGCAGTGGGATGACGTAGGGATTCAAAATGGGCAGGTTATAATTAGGATTAGGAGATCTAAAACTGACCAACGAGGCAAAGGTGGACAGATAAGGCTGGGATGGTGCAGTATAGAAAGGATCTGCCCCGTTCAAGCGGTAAGCCACTTTATTCATTTTAGGTTAAGCACAGGTGGTTATTTCTTTGAACACAAAGATGGAGCGCCCCTTACAAAATATCAGTTTTGGAAACTAACTGATATGGCGCTGGAAAGAGTTGGTGTTCAAGGATTGAGATTTGGTACACATTCATTTCAAATAGGGGCGGCATCAACGGCGGCAGCTTTTGGATACGATGATGAGCGAATCAAACAGTTGGGTCGCTGGTCATCTGGTTGTTACAGGAAATATATAAGACAATTGCCTAACATATAGGTAGGGGTTGTTTTTGTCTTTCAGGTGGAGAGATGCCGGGGGCACGATGGAACATCATGATTGTAGGACACAGCTATGTATATTGGGCAGCTCGCTATGCGGCTGCTTCCCATTGGGGAAGTGACCTAGGGCTTGGAGCCTGGGCTTCGATTACTTGGAAGGGCATGCAGGGCATGCAATGGATTCAACTAGGACGTTTGACCAACTTTGGATGTTCGCCTCCTGACATCTTGATAGTTCACTTGGGGGGTAATGATTTGCCCCAGGTACCTGGTAAGGCATTAATATTGGATATTTTGAGGGATTTGGATAGGCTACATGCCCTATATCCCATGATGAGGATCGTTTGGTCAACAATCATTCCACGCTTAAATTGGCATGGCGCGATTAAGGGGGACAGGGTAAACAATGCCCGTCTTTTGGTCAATAAGGAAGTTTGCAGAGGTGTCAGCAAACATGGCCTCGGTTCTGTGATTGGACATCGCAGAATTTTATCATCTAGTTTGGAGTATTTCCGTGAGGATGGGGTCCACCTGTCTGAGGCAGGTTTGGACATTTTTCTGGATGATTTGAGAGGGGGCCTGCTTGAGGAATTTCGTCTTCTTGGTGGATACATGGGACATAGCCGATGCTAGTCCTCATGTTTTGGCGGGTAGTGCGGGAATAACTGGTCGTCACGGTGTTTCCCTTTTGGTAATATTCATTAAGTAACAGTGCGTCAATGCTGACAGTTCCTGCGGATCGTGCGATTACAGGGCTGAAGGCAACTGAGGCGCTGAAACACTTTTGGACCAAAAAGTCATTAAAGGAGATGGCTGGAGGTCCGGGGTGTTTTAATTAAGCCTTCCAGGTTCCACCGGTCAGTAGTACAGCTGGAACCTGGGGGCTGGGACTCGCCCATTGGCATATAAGGATTTATTTGGTGTTATTTCCCCGCACTACCGCAGGCCCCCTCAAATATGGATATGGTGTTTATTTGGTTTAAGGAAATTTGATTTGGCTAATAAAGTGTGGCCCATGTTTAATACCAAAATAATTGTTGTCCGCGTCTTTATTTCGGGGCTTGGGGAAGCAAAGAGATTGCAGTGGTAAGGCAAAAGGTGGAGGAGAAAGAACAGGGCAGATGAGCTGTTTTTTGGAATGTCAAGGTGAGGTGAGTTTATGCATATGGGTCAAACAGAGGCAACCCAATAGAGGAAACCTGATAAAAAATCTTGCAGTTTTGGAACCCTCATTTTTTGAAAACTGAAAGTGTCAGATTTCAGAGGCTCTCCTCTGAACCTTCTGTAAGATCTGACACTGAAAGAAAGAACACTTCATGTACCCCTTCATTTGTGTTAACCCAAAAGACCAATCTGTACTTGAATTACTATTGCATAGCATGAAATGACCAAGCCAGACTTGAGCTGGGGAAAGTGTAATAGGATTATTCCTCCACAGAGACTATATCTTCTCACGTGTAGAGGTTCTACTTGCAGAAGCACCTCCTCCAATCCTTGTCACTCTAGAACAAGGGGCAGACAGGCTGCCCCTGAAGTGGTTTTATGCTGATATGTGTGCAAGAGTGGTGAATTGTGGGAATATGCTATAACCTTTAAGGTGCCTCAAAGTAATTACCAAGATTCTTATCCCTCTACATTATTTTTCCTGCACATATGTCAAGCTGCCTGTCAAGCTTCTGCTTTGTTGGTTTTCCATTGATCCTCAGGTATATCATCTACCTCAGCTGTTACCACATGGCTTTATTGTCACTGTCTTTATTATTTTTGTTGTTGTATTTAAATTTAATTTCATAGTTTGTGATTAAAGGTCCTTGTGTCTAAATGCTGTTGTAAATCACAGCTTTTGACTGGCTGGGCAGTATAGAAATTCAATAAATAAAATAAAAATATGTAGATATATTTCAATCTTTAAGTAAATAGTGTATAGTAGACAAACAAACAAACAAAACAAAACTCCTTACTCTACTAGTCTGGGAACTAAGGAAGTACTTCTTAATAGGCTCTGAAGCAGCCAACCATTCCTGCTTGGCTCCTGCACTGTAACTATTGGGCTGGTCAATTTCACAGTGAGAGCATGAGAAAAGAGTGGTCTGGTTTTGGACAGATTACACTTAATTTTTCCACCCAAATGCCACCCCCATCATATAAATTGTTGCATACATATTTACTCTGCTGCTATCTTCAGATCCCCCCCTTTCAACCAAATCTCAATTGAATTAGGCAACAGTAACTACATTAGCTTCAAGCATTTGTAGAAAGAATCAACATACTTATCAAAGTGCTGCAACCATGCCTAAGGACTGATTTACCTAACCAACTAACAGAGTATCAACATGAGACAGCCTATTCAAGTTTAAATATTTGGCTTATTTTCTGAGTAAACAAACGACTAAATAAAAAAATCTAGCGAGAATGAAGATTTCAGATGATTAGAAATAACCTGGTTGTATGATGTGATGCTAATTGGCAGTGTACCAGAGAAGCTCAATGTTATTTACCCTTCTGGTGTGTTATAGATGCACTGCTATCACGAAGATATTAAAATGTAGCTTCATTCAGTAGCACTGATACTGTCAGACCTATTTTTCCCATGATATTTGCAATCATCACTGCATTTTTAATTCATATACAAAAGAAAAATAAGCAGTGGATCAAAGAAGCATTCAAATAACTGAGCATTTTCTTTGGGGTTATTCTGACTCTGACTGTAGTCATAGGAAGTCAGGATGCTTGCCTTATAGTGAGCCAGGCTTTGGCCCATCTAGCCCAGTAAAGGTAAAAGTAAAGGTTCACCTTGACATTTAGTCCAGTTGTGTCCGACTTTAAGGCGCAGTGCTCATCCCTGTCTCCAAGCTGTAGAGCCAGCATTTGTCCGTAGACAGTTTCCGTGGCCACGTGGCCAGCATGACTAGACATGGAATGCCGTTACCGTCCCACCGTGGTGGTACCTATTATAATTACTCACATTTACATGCTTTTGAAATGCTAGGTTGTCAGGAGCTGGGACAAGCAACGGGAGTTCACTATGTCGTGTGGATGCGATCTTACAACTGCTGGGCTTCTGACCTTGCAGCACAAAGGCTTCTGCCGTTTAACCCATAGCGCCACCACATCCCTTCTATCCCAGTACTGAAGCACTTAAATGAGAGCAGCTCTCTATGGTTTCAGGCAGGATTTTTTCTAACCTTGTAAAGCTTATTGCCTGGCCAGCCTCTATGAAAAACCAATGGGGAGCTTCATGGTATATCATCTTGAATGAATAGCTGACATCATCTCCCCCTCCTTCATCTGAGATTATGAAACCCTGTTTATTCAACAGATAGGAAGATATCTGTTCTTGGATCTGTCCCCTTCCCTAGTTCTGAGAAGTGCAATAAACAAAGAAAAGAGGGGGGGGGGTGAACTCCAAGGGCCTCCTTTCTTATTCTTTAACTGGGTACCCCATGGTATGTGAATCAAGCAGATGGACAGTGGACAGATTGGATTATCTCTAAGGAGGAACTGAACTTTATTATGGTTTAAGAAAAAGAGTTACAGAACATTTAAAGCAAGAAATTAATGAAAGGTAGTAAAGTCACAGAGACAAATCTCTGTGCACAAAGCGTAAAAATACAAAAATGGAACAAGAAAGCACATGTAAGCTTGCTTTCTTGCTTTCTTGCTTTCTTGCTTTCTTGCTTTCTTACAGCACAGTCAGTACAGAATCACAACCTTGATTCTTAATGCCAACTAGTCATTACAGGCCAGATTCTATTCACAGACAACAAGTTGTTCTCATCTCCTGTTGCCCTGGGACCAAGTCTCTCACTTGCAGCTAAATAGGGAAAACCAAGAAAGACAAGGCAAACTCTTGATGGTGATTTAAAAATAGCTCAGTAAACCTGATTATTTCTTGTGGGGTAACAACTGATATATTTTTATGAGACTTAACCCTTTAGCATATTTTAATTTTATGAGGGAAGGGGTGGATTATATTGACTGGGAATCGTGTTTTTTTAACTCTTCCATGAGAAGGTTGTTTTAATTCAGATGTCAAAGTAATTTAATTTTTGGCAATTCACCATAAGTCTAGGACTTTTGATCCATCTACATTTTCACTTTCAGTGGACACATCTGGTAAATAGCAAGCCTCTTATTTTCACTTGGGTAGGGTTAAATTGACTAATGATCCTCACTCTTCCTATCTCTGATGCAGAGAAGGAATGAGGAGTGAGAATATGTCTTATCTCTTTCTTTGCCAGTTTTTAAACTCTTGCTTGTTTAGTTGTTAAGTCATGTCCGACTCTTCGTGACCCCATGGACCAGAGCACGCCAGGCCCTCCTCTCTTCCAGTGCCTCTTGGAGTTTGGTCAAATTCATGTTGGTAGCTTCAATGACACTGTCCAGCCAAATCGTCCTCTGTTGTCCCCTTCTCCTCTTGCCTTCACACTTTCCCAACATCAGGGTCTTTTCCAGGGAGTCTTCTCTTCTCATGAGATGGCCAAAGTACTGGAGCCTCAGCTTCAGGATCTGTCCTTCCAGTGAGCAGTCAGGATTGATTTCCTTCAAAATGGATAGGTTTGTTCTCCTTGCAGTCCAGGGGACTCCCAAGAGTCTCCTCCAGCACCACACTTCAAAAGCTTCAATTCTTCGGCGGTCAGCCTTCTTTATAGTCCAGCTCTCACTTCCATACATCGCTACTGGAAAAACCATAGCTTTGACTACGCGGACCTTTGTGGGCAAGGTGATGTCTTTGCTTTTTAAGATGCTGTCAAGGTTTGTCATTGCTTTCCTCACAAGAAGCAGGAATCTTTTAATTTCGTGGCTGCTTTCACCATCGGCAGTGATCATGGAGCCCAAGAAAGTAAAATCTGCCACTGCCTCCATGTCTTCCCCTTTTATTTGCCAGGAGGTGATGGGACAGTGGCCATGATCTTAGGTTTTACCATGTTGAGGTTCAGACCATTTTTGCGCTCTACTCTTTCACCATCATTATGAGGTTCTTTAATTCCTCCTCACTTTCTGCCATCCGAGTGGTGTCATCTGCATATCGGAGGTTGTTGATATTTCTTCCGGCAATCTTAATTCCGGCTTGGGATTCCTCCAGTCCAGCCTTCCGCATGATGTATTCTGCATATAAGTTGAATAAGCTGGGGGACAATATACAGCCTTGTCGTACTCCTTTCCCAATTTTGAACCAATCAGTTGTTCCATGTCCAGTTCTAACTGTTGCTTCCTGTCCCACATATAGGTTTCTCAGTAGATAGATAAGGTGGTCAGGCACTCCCATTTCTTTAAGAACTTGCCATAGTTTGTTGTGGTCCACACAGTCAAAGGCTTTTGCATAATCAATGAAGCAGAAGTAGATATTTTTCTGGAACTCTCTGGCTTTCTCCATAATCCAGCGCAAGTTAGCAATTTGGTCTCGAGTTCCTCTGCCTCTTCGGAATCCAGCTTGTACTTCTGGGAGTTCTCGGTCCACATACTGCTGAAGCCTACCTTGTAGGATTTTGAGCATAACCTTGCTAGCATGTGAAATGAGTGCAATTGTACGGTAGTTGGAGTTTTTAACTCTAGGATGAGTCAATTCCCCATGTTGCTTGCCTGCCATTATCTTCTTTGTCTTTCTCTCTTCTGTCCCAGGAGTTTTCCTATTTACATCTTACATCGCTATAGACATAATATTTTGACTCAAAACCTAGGTTGCAGCATGTGGTGTGCCAGTGGAGGTGGCACCACTATCTCATCTTGTAGAATTCAAGTCTTTCCTGGGCTCTACACAGCCTCACTGCAGACTGGGAGTATTCTGAAAGCCAACCAGCAGTTCCTGTTGATTGTTCCATGCCTAAGTTTGGACTTGGAAGGAATGGTCCCCTCACTGGTCTCCTGGGGTTGATATATGAGACCATTCTAAGGTCTTGGGGTTTCATACCTGCCAAACATCCTGGTCACTGCCTTTTTGATTATTTTTATTTTCAAACTACTAGGCATGGGATAGGGAATACAGAAGGTAAAAGGGAATACAAGGGATGGAAAAAAGGGTTTGAGGATAGGAGAACACAGTATATAATCATCCATTCTATTCATATTAAGTATGTATGCCTCTGATCCACTCATTTTCCAGTACAAAAAAATTCTATTTGATTATCCTCCATATATCCGCTTATATTCATGTTTTAATTTAAGTCTAAGTTATTCCAACTCTATCATAAAATCGAGGCCAATTATAGAACACATCCCCTCTTTGATTTTCTTTCTGCCATGGACCTATCAGCCTATCTGGAAAGCTATCCATTTCTGGCACTTCCCATATTTTCTCAGTACATTTTCCCCATTTCTGTGCCTCTATTTTCTTCCAATCTTGGGGAGATAAAGTTAAATCCAAAACAATAGTCTGATTTTTAACATCGCCTTTTCTGACTATTGTAGCTGAGTATCCCACGTGGCAACTTCTAATCCCCTCTATGTTACCAACCATGTTACCTGACATCTCTCTCAATAAAAACTGTTCTGGAGTTTCAATTTCATTCAATTGCTGTTTAGCCTCTAGTGGTTTCCCCTTCATCAGGTCTTCTAACTCTCCAAGTTTCTGAAATATCTGCTGAAATCCTGTTTTTGCCATTCGCATGGTAACCATCCATTCTTTGTCTGACAGCATTCCCACTAAGTATGTCCTCCCCCTCCTTGCCCAGAAATTATCACAATATACTCAGAATCTACACAGTCCAGCCAAGAGAGGGTCCACAGTAAACGTCAAACAGGAAATCAGTCTCTTCTAAAAAGAAAAAAAACCATCGTAGTCCTGTAATAACTCCAGCTCTAATTTTCTTCGGTCCTCCGTCTGTTCTGCTGAGCTCCTGTCGCTACTAAATTAATAGTTTACTGTCGTTTCCCGTGGCTTTATTCTTTCTTCCAAAACCAAAAACACTTCTGTTTTCAAAGTCCCGTTCGGTTTCCTTCTCCCCCTCTTTCATCTGTGTCGCCACGCTGATAATTCCTTGCTTATTTTTTATTCCCGAAAGTCTGTGCCTCCTGCTCCAAAGATGTGGTTTTATTTTCAAAGTCCACTCAGTAAGGGAAGTCCAGATTGCACAGCTCTGACAAGAATTCGGTCCCTCTTGAACAATATTTCTCCTGGGATTTTTTCCAGAAACACAAAGTTTTTCTTGCAATGTGTCTGACCTTGGCCAGCTTGTTATTTATCAGAGTTCATTTTAGGAAAGAAAAAAAAAAAAAGACAAGCTGGTATGCTAGCTTGCCGCTTCCCCTCTCTCCTTTTGGTCAAATATTTTTCACTTTATTTTCTTCAAAATATTGATGAGGTTATTCATAAATCAGAGGCTTACTTTGCTGTTGTTTCTGTTCTCCTTCCTCGGGAAGTTGGGGGTGGAGTTTTCCCACAGCTTTCTGCCATAAGATATGGCCTCCCATCTCCGGTCTGCGCGTAGATGAATTTTCAGAGAGAAGAAAGACCCGGTTGCTGCCAAATCTTCTACCCTTCTGGGCTCATCTGCTTGGAGGTGCCTCTCCTGACATCCCCTTCCGTCGCCCCCTTCTTGGAGGGACGGGCAGGCCGAACGGTCCAGTTTTCCCCGGAGCTGTTCACCGGGTGCTGCTGGCTTCACTGCAGTCAAGCTCCGCCCCAAACATCCTGGTCACTGGAAGGGACAGCTTTTGACCATATATGATTCCTCCCCCTCTCCCCCTTCACAACTGGTTATATTAGTGCAATTTTTCCAGAAAAAAAATTCTTAGTTTGACTCCATCATAACTCTGAGAACTATATGAGGGCACTCTCCTACTCAAGCCTTGATCCAAGGGCATTCATGCTAGGCTCCTGTAAATTTGGTAAAATTGCTAGTTTCTCAGTTGGCTCAACCAGATAATGTCCTTTTATCAATCAGTCAATCAGTCAATCAATCAGTCAATCAATCAATCATTCATTCGATTTCTAGGAATACTGTTGAAGATAGCTACTCTAAACACAAGTAAGCTAAATTTCCATTTATTATAATTATCTAGAAGGGCAGGTCTCCAGAAAACGGAAATCATTTTACAGACATGGAGAGGTGCATCTGCTTTGTCCAAGTGTGGAAGTAAAAGATTTAACGTGATTAACTGAAGCATCTGAAACTGCTTCATAAGAATCTGAAATGCTTGATCTTTGGATGTTTTCATTTTGTGTCATCTGTCTATATGATCGCCTCAAAATACACTTTTATCATAAAGAACTCTGTTTTCTGAAAAATATTAAATACTGTATGTGCCATTTTAGCACTCGATGATTGTCTAAAAATGTATAGTAATTGTAGTAAACCTTTGTATTTCAAGGATTAACTATTAAAGATGTGTCTATCTTCTCCTGTTTTCTCAGAGTTGGAATTGGAAACTTGAGCCCATGCAAGTTTTGGATGTGAAGGGAGGAATGTTTCTATTTTTGAACCCATTCAGTTGGAATTTTGAGACATAAATTGATCAGTCTCTTGAACAGAAGAAGAGCCCAGCTGAACTGAACCCAAAAATCAGCTCTTCCATAATTCTGACTACAACAATGGTTGGCAAAGGGCCTCTGGGAGTTCCAAAGAAAGTTTGGATATTTGAAGGGGGGAAAGATCCAGTGGTGCCTCGACTTACAACCATAATCCGTTCCAGAAGAGGGATGTAACTCGAAATGGTTATAAGCTAAAGCACCATTTCCCATTGAAATGCATTGGGATGCGATTAATCCATTCCGGGGAAAAAATAACCAAAAACAAAATAATAAATAAATAAAGCACACAGCAAGTCTGGCTGGAAGGCGCTGAGGCTTTAAAAAAAACAGCATCAACCAAAAATAAGCAGCAAAGTAAGCTCCATCGCTGGTGCATTTTTTTTAAAAAAAACCAAAATAAACAGCAAAGCAAGCCCCGAAGGTGCTAGGGCTTTAAAAAACAAACAGACCAAAAATAAACAAAGGAACAAGACCCTTCGCAAGGCTGCAAAAAAAAAAAAAATCACCAGAAAACAAAACAACAACAAAGCACAGAAATATAACCCCCCCAGCCCAAAACCATGCTACAAAACCCACCCAAAACAGTTTTTAAAAAGCAGAAGCAGCACCTTACCTTACCAGGCAGCCTCCTCCGATTGCAGACTCTCTAACTGCTAGGGCAAAAGAGCTACAAAGAAGCAGCCGTGTTGGCACCTACAGTTAGAAATTTGAATTTCCCACCTTTCCCCCCTGCCTTTATGTGTTCATAACTGGAAGCTCCGGCTGCAAGTCAAAGCAAAATTTTGCGACCGGAGCTGATCTTAACTCGAAATGGCCATAAGCAGGGACGGTCATACATCAAGGCACCACTGTATGTTGTTGTTCATTGGCAAACATTCTGACAGAGCAGAATGCTTTGGCTAACATTCCTTTTCCCATCAGACATTCCCTTTCACCATCTGATTAATCAGAATTATGAGCTGTTACCAGCTTCATGATATAAATCCTGTTTTGTTCAATAAATGAGAAAAACAAAACAAACCTCATTTTGAGGGTGTTGAGATTTTTTTCTCTTCTATATTGGAAGGATTTCATATGTTTTTGAAACTGTTTTAGGTGCAGTTCTGTAGGGGAACAAAGAACTTCTAAGCTTCCTGCATGAAATTACCAAATACAATAACATCCAGCTATGGTTTCATAATATGGTATTCATCAAAGAACCTTCCCCTCTATTTTGCCTCCCTGAAATTCAGCTGCATGTCACAAAATATTCACATAGATGATACATTTCCTCTAATAAAATGAAAGAAAATGCCATTCCATCTAAAGCAATGGTAAAATTGCTACTGAATAGCCATGCAAGCTTTTATTCTCTTTCTCACATTTAAAAAAAAAGAATGGAAAGGAAGAATAGTGTTCACCATATCAATAATGATTGTGCAGGAAGCAATAAGGTAACCAATTCCAACTAGATTAGTGTTTGATTTTTAAGATGGAACTCTCATGAATACCTACATTATTTATGTAGGGACTTCCTTGCTATTATGACCATACAAATATGTCCAGTTGATCTGCTGTGAATAAAAAGAGCTTTCTATAGCCTTAAGTAGACAGGAGCTTTATCCAGTCCGTGAAAACTAAAGTGAAGAGAAGTTTCCCACTGAGTCCCATGGGGTGAAGAATAAGACCTCTTTTCTTCTGTGAAGACAGACGACTATCTCTGAGAGCCACAGTAGGGTTCTGAAGAAGATACCTGTACATTTTCAGAAAAGTGCTGCAACATGACTAAGACATTGATTTTTCTGTGCACTTCATTTCCTGGATTAGAGAACAAACTTGTTCTAGCCTGACTAACCCTGACTGAGATGTTAGAAGAACCAAATAAACCCATTTACAGTGTGCTGGGCAGGAAGCAACCTAATAAACTCTTGATAAGGGCAGTTGTTTCTTGGACTTTTCTTAGTTGCCTTTGTTTTGCTGAAGTATAACCAAACTCTTGTGAATCAAAAAGGTTGTCTTTGAGTTTGTACTTCTGTAGTTCTGTGCTGTCAATGGGTTCCAAAACCAGACTCAACAACATTATAAATGGTGAACAATAAATAGATACACATCGCTGCTATGAAGTGTCCGCTGTATAACCAATTGGCTGCTTCTAACCATTTCTTGAGTGGAGTACTATACTCCAAGAAGTTTTTAAAATAGTAGCTTGAAAACCTAGAAAACACATGATATCAGTAAATTTTATACCTTTAGTAGGGTTACAGAATGTATTCATTCTCAAGTATTGGCAGTATCAGTAAACACAAGCAAGGTAACTCTGAAATTTGGCACCAGGGTAGAAAATTGGGTCTTACTGTGTTGCAACCTGTTTCCATTTGCAGAGGTGCATTTGTATGATACACTGTCTCTCTATCCATTTTACCAATTTGTCTGTTTTGTTTCCATTAAGAAGCCCTGAAAAGAACAGTTGCTTTTATAACATTGGAGATGGAATATGGGGAGAGGAAGAAGTTGCCTACTTTCAGGTTCCTCAATTAGCGAAGTGGAATTTTGCATAGGAGTAGTGATCCAAACTGACCAAAGATCATGATACATCTTATCCTTAGATTTTTCTAAGGAGGTAGATGTGTCAGTCTGTTGCAGCAAAAACAACAGAGTCTAGTAGCATGATAAAGGATTTCAGGTTTTATTTGGCATAAGCTTTTGTGGGTGGTAGCCAGCTTTCATCCAATGAAGCAACTAGGATCTACAAAAGTTTTTGCCAAATGCAATTTATGAGTCTTTGAAGTGCCTAAATTCTGTTTATTGTTTCTTAGGCTAAGAAATTTCATTTAATTGTTTTAAAATTGAGATCTGTGTAACTTCACTGATGGCAGTATAATGCCTACAATCTCTCTCTCTCTCTCTCTCACACACACACACACACACACACACACACACACACACACACACACACACACACACACACACACACACGCATGCATGCGTGCACAGATACACACAGGTACACACACACACATACAAAGAATTTCCATACAAAACCTCTCTATATAAATACACGAGCATCTGGCCAGCATGGGTCTCAGACCAGGCTCTGCAGCTTTCCTGCAGATGGCAATGTTGTTAGGAGGGTCTTGGTCCATCTGAGTCTTGATCCTGGGCTGGGGATGAACTGCATAGGGGATATAATGCTTTTCATTTTTAAAAAGTTGCCCTTTATATTAGCACTCCAGAAGTAAATTTCTTGCTGGTGATTGTAGTGATTTCAATGATAGACACACACACCCTTGGCTCATGTCGGTTTGCCACTTGTCAGCTGAGATGGAGCAACTACCTGTCAAAAGTAGCAAAAATTGCTTTGGTGACCAAGCATCTAAAGTCTGAAGGAAGGAGGGAAGTTGTGTCACTTTATACAGTACGTATTTACATGTAAAAATGGGCTTTCAGTGCTATATATCAAAAAAACTAAAGAATGGTGCAAGGGGCAGGAAAGCCCTGGGTACTTAAAGGGTTTTCCCCCTTGCACTGCCCTCTTCTTTTTAGGGCAACTGAACAAAAAGGAGTCCACGTGCTGAGTGACTTTGCTTTTAGCTGCGTCATTGGGTGAGCGAGCTTTGCGAGGATGGGAGGGCAGCATTGGCTCCCTCCCAGGATTGAGTCATTCTACTGTTTATCTGTTATGCTGGTTTTGAGTTTTAATTGATTAATTGTGTCGTATTTACTTGTTTACTTATATTTTCTGGTCTTTATTGTTTAATTAGAGTGCATAATCAGAGGGGGGAAAGCAGCGGTGTGGCTTTGTGCCCGCCGCACCACAGTGCGAAAGGGTGAAAAATAACAATAATAAATAAATATAGAAATAAATAATACAGAACAATAAAGAGGAAGGTTTAATAAGGGGGAACAGAGAAGGGAATAAATTTTAAAACCTGATTAGCTTGACTGCGAATGGAATTAGGAAGGTGGAGTAAGAGTGTAGGGGAAGCAATATTTAAGCGGGCATTTGTTGTGTTAGAGGAAGCTTTATTTTGCTTTGAGCAGCTGCTCAGCTTTTATTTCTTTAAGTTTTCCCTTTCTCTGTGTGAGGGCTGCAAGGAAAGCAGGGACCCACTTTCCTTTCCTGCCAACTGCGCACTGCCCTTCCCCCCACCTCATTTAATCTCTAACTGTTACGACACAACTGCGGCTAATGGACCGGAGGGTCAACTAGCCAAGTGTAAACAACAACTACAATTTTAATTAAATAAGACAATCTAATGTGAAAAAGAAGTGTCAGTAAGCAATCTTAACAAGTAAGCTTTGTTGCATAGTTATTTCTAACCATTCAACACAGTAATAATTGAGCTGGGTTAATAAAAAATTATAAATTCAATAACTGTTCAATAAGTGATTAGAATAAATTCATTGAGCCAATTAGTAATCAATTTCATTTGTTGATAGTTACTTATTTACAGGGACGTGGTGGCACTGTGGGCTAAACCGCAGAAGTCTTTGTGTGCTGCAGGGTCAGAAGACCAGCAGTTGTAAGAGTGAGCTCCCGTTGCTTTGCCCCAGGAACTCACCAACCTAGGAGTTCGAAAGCATGTAAATACGAGTAGATAAATAGGTACCATCTCGGTGGGAAGGTAAACAGCATTCCGAATCTAAGTCGCACTGGCCACATGACAATGGAAAACTGTCTACGGACAAAATGTTGGCTCTACGGCTTGGAAACGGGGATGAGCACTGCCCCCTAGAGTTGAACACAACTGACTAAAATGTCAAGGGGAACCTTTACCTTTACCTTACTTATTTACAGCAATATTCATTATACATTAAGGTAATACATAGATGCACGTTGCTTAAGAGAGCATTTATAAATAAAGTGCTTCTAGTACTTTATAGTAGTTTCAGGATAGCTCAGTGGTTTATGTGTCTGGTGAGTCAGAGGGTTATAGTTCTTTTTCCTTCTGTGGTGCACTGGCAGGGATTGAATCCAGTGATCCAAAGGTTCCTTTCCTTCCATAGGGCAGCTGTTCTGGTCCCCTTTGTTAAGAGTGACTGCCATTGGGACTCAATAGTGTTTTAGCCCAGGACTAAGGGTTGCCTAGCAGCTAGAATTGGCAGCACAATTATAAATACGTAAGCCTTGGGCTTTAAGGAGTTTCTAGTGGGGCATTGCCCTCAACGCTGTCTATGGGGCAGGGGCTTGGACTTTTGTAGGTCCAGAGTAAAAGTTTGTGTGATCTGTAAGCGTTGTTCAGACTGCAGGTTGTGGCTCATTGACGTCACTTTTTGCTCTACCACTTGGTTTAAAGTAATTAGCACTTATTACCAATTGATTAATTAATACATAAGTTAAGGCAATAATGACATCAAGGAAGGGGCGAGGCACAAGCACGGGGAAACAGCATGCCATAAAAAGGCCAGCCCCTCATGTGTCTCCCCCTCAATCATCATCCAATGAGGAGTTCTGGCCAGTTTGGCAGGAGCTCCAAGACAACATTGCGGCCATAGAGGCCCAAAGGCTGGGGAGGCAGCCTCCTCAGCTGAGCGAGGTGGGGCCATGCGGATCAGATAGGGAGACAAAAAGCCATCGAAAACCAAATTAAAAACATTGGCTCAGGCCAGGTTTCTCACTCTTCAGTCCACCCAGGTCCAGGAAGTTATGGCTAGGTGTGACGCTGAAGGGGCGTCTATGACTTTGAGGGCCCGCAGTGTTGGAAAGCAATGGTCTTCAACTCCTAGGGTGTACAAAACATCATCCATCTATCAAGAGGGACAGGATCAGGTGGAGGAAATTAGTTCCAGCACCACACATCCTTGTGATGATCCTTTCAGGGCTGCTACTGCTTCTGGTCAGTTTGCTATCACACTGAGCACCCAGGCACATCTGCCCCGCATGGCCTTGCACTGGCGGTACTATACTTGGGACACCGCAAACACACCTTATACCTCAACAAACATGGGATTGTTTGAATGCGGCTTGGACTTATGCCAATCCACATTTTAGTGGCTAGGGCATGCCTATGCTGCTTTTCTGCACAGGCTTAATCAGATAATGTATCTAGTATAGGGCCTTGGCCTTATCCTTCAGTCCGTAATACAAGTTATTCCCACAGAGGAAGATCATCAATACACGTTACCTGCCTTGATGAGGGATGGGCGGTTCAGCTCCACTTGTCCTGCTTCCAATACATTCCAAGGGATTTTGCACTAGAGTGCATTATAGTTTTGGGCTTAAATGCATTAACTGCTGGGGGCTGCATGCAAATTCCTCTTGCTTTAAAACAGGTGTGCAGCATTATGAAAGGGGCAGGAGGTGCCAAAGTCAAACAATGGCGGGGATAACCCTGGAAAAGGGACCCAGCCTAATTAAGGTTTGGGTTCTGGAGGAGTGGTAGAGGACCTATCCCATAAGGAGGGTGCCAGGTACTTGCCGGACAGCTTTGGGTAAAGAAAGTAAAGGAGGGTCGAGTCCTTGGACCTTTCCCAATAACACAACAGATATTGAGGTTACCCCAGAACAAATTGGTTGACCTTAGGTCTAGAAAAGATTCTCTCGTGTACACGAGAGAAACAGCTTTTAAGAATTTACAAGAAATAGCTGTGTGTTTAAACTTTGCTTGTTGAGTTGTGGTGCCAGGTTGAGCATTCTCAGGCAACTATTTGTACCCATGAAGGGTTCTAAACAACCAAGGCATAGGACTAGGGCAACACGAGTTATGAGGAAAGATCACCTTATTTGGAGTCAATTCTTCGAGAAATTTATTGGATCTCCTTCTGGGGATCTGATGTGAGTCTGAAAGCTGAATTCCAGGTGAACTTGGACGTGGCTGACCTTTAAGATTTGGCATCTCTTTTCAAGACAGGTGGTGTTTGGGCGCATGGCCAGATTCATGGCATCGGAGTGGTAGCATGAGGGACCTGACCTTTTTCTCGAATTCTTTCCAATTGTGGGCACTCTGACTTTGGGCAGAGCAATGGACGGATCCTGTGTTCCTTTTCTGGTGTGATGACCAAGTGGTTGTTTATATCGGTGGTTCTTAACCTTTGTTACTTGGATGTTTTTGAACTGCAACTCCCAGAAACCCCAGCCAGCACAGTTGGTGGTGAAGGCTTCTGGGAGCTGCAGTCCAAAACTCCTGAGTAACGCAAGGTTAAGAACCAGTGGTTTATATCATGAACAACCTGACATTGCAATCAGAATGGGTCATGACATCGGCTAGGTCCTTTACATTACGGGCACTGCAGTAACAGATCAGTGCATGCCTGCCATGTTCCAGGCATATACAATAGAATAATGGATGCTCTATCACACCAACAGATTGAGCGGTTAAGGGAGTAGCACCAGAGGCTAGGGAGCAGTCAGAAGTCCTCCCTCCAGAGGTCTGGCAGATTGGAGTGAGGATGCATCCAGAGCATTAGGTTTGGCCCTGGCATCAAGGACAAGAAAGGGTTATTCAGCTTGGAATAGAGTTTCAGGAATTTAGGAAGATGGTTGACCCAGAGCAGGTTTGGCCAGCTCCTGTTGAACACATACAGCAATTTATGGTGTAGCTTAATAGGAGATGGTTAGCACCAGGCACTATCCAATGTAGGCTGTTGGCTCTAGCATTTCACTGACAAATAAATGGTTATAAGGAATTTTCAAGGGATTATCGATTTAAGAAAGGTTAGAGTGACAGTCCAAGGAGAGAGGGAGAGGGAGGGACCCTAGACCTCCCATTTCCCCTGCTCTTTTGAAAGCACATGTGAGCAGTGGGTGCTCCTGTTCAGGGATGAGTACGAAAGAGCCTTATGCAATGCTGCTTCCCTTATAGCCTTTTCTAGTGCCCTCAGAATTAGTGAACTGGTAGCTGGGGGTAAAGTAGACAAAGCTAGGTTAGCTCTCCAATGGTGGGATGTTAAAGTCCCGGAAGGAAGAGTAGAACTCTTAATTAGACGATCCAAGGCTGATCAAACAGGAATATGGAGGCAGTAGGTCATAGGGCAATACAGCATGCTCTGCAGCAGCCCTGGGTTACAGCTCAGAGGAAATCAAACACTTGGGCTGGTGGTCTCCATCAAGTTACAAAAGATACATTAGGACATTAACTAATGTGTTGGCAGGGGCTTAATCTATGTCTTTACAGGCCTCTAGGGTTTGGTGGATAAAAGCACATAGTGAACATTGGCCATAGCTACAATTATTGGGTGGGTAGTGCAGAAATAACAGGTATTTTCAGTGTGTCCCAATTGTAATCTCAGTTAAGCCAACAGTGCATCCAACGTTCCAGCACTGCGGATCATGCAATTACAGTGCCTGTGGCAGGAGGATGCGCTGGGCCACTTCTGGACCAACAGTCATCAGCAAAAGAGGTCTTGAGGTCTGGGGTGTTTATTAGCAGCTGGCTGGGTTCCTGCTGTCTGGAGGCCGCTGGAACTTGAGACCAGGGACTCTTCCATTTCTTGATCAAGGGGTATCGGCATACCCCTGCCTTTCACCTGTTTCCACACTACAGCAGGCCCCCTCTTTTGGCAAAGGAGTGCCATTTTCGTATTTGTTGTTAGCAATAAAGTGGCCCATATTTAACCCATATTTTTGTCTCGTGTCTTTATTCCAGGGTTGGGATAGCAATGAAAGACTGTATTCAGTCATGGGAACTACCTGGGTGACTGAGGCCTGGACATGAGAGCTGAGGATTTTGGAGGGACTTCTTGTCATCCTGGATGGTAAAAGAACCACACCTGAGCATTCATGAGGGGAATGGGTGGAAGAAAGTAATGGGAGACTCAGCAAGTGGCCCAGACTCTTGATAAAGTGTTCTTTCCTGGAGCGAAAACAAATGATGCACTTCTGTCTCTTACCCCATGGGCCCTTGGATACATCCATACCCCTGGAGAGGCATACAGCATATTATTCACATATATCATTTTCATACCCCTCTTATATGTATAGTACACAGTCTCACATGTCTTGCACCTTAGGGTTAGGATGGTATGTCACATTGTGCGTAATTCATACATATAGCAGGACAGAAGAGTTAACTCTTAACTTGTCTATGTTCCTCATCTCTCACCTGTCTAAATATAAATGCATATAGAAAATGTATAGAATAATTAGTATAAACTCAAGTCTACATCAGATATATTAGAGAACAGTCTGTGCCTCCTCTTGACAAAACACTGTGCTTAATATAATAATATATAACACAATAGTTTATTATCTGTGATTCATTTGTTGTGCCAAGATAACTGTAGTTCTAGATAACACACCATCATCAGCCCATTCCTTAGATTTGTTTGCATAAATTTCTGGGTGGGGAGAAGACTTTAGAGCAGAACTCTGAAAAGTTATTTTTTTCCATTGTGTCCCAGTGTCTATACTAGTTGACAAATTCAGTGGAAAAAACCCCATGTTGATACACGTCAACAGTCTTTTCAAAGCTCTTTCATCTACCTCATGATTCCTCCTTCAGTACTTTACCCAAAAAATGTTGAGAATGTATACTTTAGACCAAGGTTTCCCATAAGTTTGAGGAGGACAATGAACTCCACCATTGTTGACTCTGAAAAATCATACTCCTGTTTCCTCTGGTACTCCTTCCCCTTCCCCAAGAAGTGCTGTGAATTATATTAAATGTCTTTAAAATTCTTCAGAGATGTTGCCCACGCAGGAGTCTCCAAAGTGGTCTTCAAATTTTGCTTCACGTGATTTGGTGGCAAGTCATAATAACATAAAATGAAGTCGTCGGTAAAACATGAAAGCGTGCCTTTTTTTCTTTTAGTGTGCATTGTTGCCTTTCCACCCACTGAATTTCCACTTAAGATTTCTGTGCAGCAGTGCTGTAAATCAGTTCAAGCAATTCATGCAGACTGAAGAACACACTGTGATTTCTCATTCAGTTTTAGATCCATCAATTATGAGTAGTTTTTCTTTAATCTCTGATGCAACCCACTCATGTGTGTCAAGTACATGACATTCTTTATTTTGTCTGGAAAATTAATTGTCTTATGGCTAATAATGACTTGTCAAAGTTGATCATAATTATTGAATGACAAAGACTGCAATCCTGATATGATTATAACATATACCCCAAACAGATGTGTGTGTTTGTTTCTTTTTCTTTTACCATCTGGCATTCATCTGACTTTCCCACCACCAGGAAAATGCATCTCTGATTCTAGTACTTCAGTAATCATGAATAAGTTGTTTATTTGACTATTTGAGTTGTTTATTTTATCCAGCAGCACTTTTTGTCTTCACTTGTATGTTGAAGCCTGTAATTCTATATTGCAGAGGTCAGGAAACTGAGCCTCCAGATGTTGATGAACTGCTGCTCCCCTTATTCTGTACAATTGGTCAGCCTGGCAAACACTGATGGTAACTGGAACCTAACAACAGCTGAAGGGCCACAGACTTCTCACTCACTTGGGAGTAAATTCCGCTGAATAGTGCTTACCTCTGAATAGGTACATAAAGGAAAAGTGGAAAAAAAAAGGCATTTAAACTACTTGAGTTGATAGACTATTTTATCAAGAATTGCCTCCCTACTGGTGACCAGTTCCATGTGATGCAGAGGTCATATAAAAGCATTATATAAAATCACAAATCCTGCCATACACTGGCAGGCAGCAAAGTGAAAAATATAACTGTGGTTATTTCACACAGAGACACAAATAGCATGTGGTATTGCATATGTGGGATAATTATGAACAAACATATGCAATTGCTTTTACCTGTTGGAGCAAAACTCAGTAGCAAAAAGTCTCATGATTCTGATATGCAAAAGCACTCATTTTAGATGGCAAGACAACATCTCTGCCTCACTCGCTATTGGTAGAATACATGCAAAACAAGTTCCATGTTTAATCTTCAGAATCTCAAGGTTCTAAAAGTCTCTGGGGAATGACTATCATTTAGTTGATGTGAACTAGAAACATCAAAGATTTAGTTTAGTATAATGCAGATTCCCACATAGATACAATAAAGGAAGGCCATAAGTTCATTAAAATTGACCTGCAGCTGAAGCATTTATATGATTGCTTCACATTTCAAGATTCCACACCTCTGTGTTTGCTCACAGTTTTATACCCCCCCCCCCAATGTACAGTTAAACCCTCCAAACATTCTCAACTGGATGTGTCTCCCTAGAGGATTTTTTTCTCTGTGGTCAGCCTTCATCCCTATCTGCTTGTGGCACGGCACATTCAAAACAGTGGGGAGGTAAATAATATGTACAAAAATGCACATGTGATTCACCATGCATTGAAACAAAGCTCTTGTGCAAGTTACTGTAATAGGCTTACTATCACTGGGTGTTGTTGGTACAACACAGCTCTACCCCATTCTTGCAACTTTACATGACTGCCCCAATATGTGCCCAACAACTCCAAAATGTTTTGGCTGTTTAATGCTTAAAGGTTTCAGAGACTTTGAGCTACTCACCCTACAAACTATTTTTTCACCTGTTAGTTGTGGTGCTAAGGGCTAAACCGCAGAAGCCTGTGCTGCAGGGTCAGAAGACCAAGCAGTCATAAGATCGAATCCACGCGACGGAGTGAGCACCTGTTGCTTGTCCCAGCTCCCACCAACCTAGCGGTTCGAAAGCATGCAAATGCAAGTAGATAAATAGGGACCACCTCGGTGGGAAGTTAACAGCGTTCCGTGTCTAAGTTGCACTGGCCATGTGACCACGGAAGATTGTCTTCGGACAAACGCTGGCTCTATGGCTTGGAAACAGGGATGAGCACCGCCCCCTAGAGTCGAACACAACTGGACAAAAATTGTCAAGGGGAACCTTTACCTTTACCTTAGTTTGGAAATAGCATTATAACATATTGTGACATATTTAATACTATTATTAAACCAGCATGACTAAAGCTCATCATGGTACCTCCTTTCAAAACAACATGCTAATTATTGCTGCCTGCTGTAATTCATTATCCAAACTACAGACAAATCCTTCCAAACTATGGATGTTGCTTTGATCTAGAACCAAATCAATGGGATTCAAGTTGATCACGACTCATGAATAACTTAAGTCCCATTAGGCTCAATGGGTCTGTTTCAGTTATGAATAAACCTGAAATCCAAAATGCAGATTTGAATGGTTAGAGGCTGCAAATGAGACAGTCCTGGTGTGCATCACTTTTCTTTCTTTCTTTTCCCTTTTCTCAAATTAACCATTCAGTTAATCACTCATGCCTTCTTCACTACTCAAAACTGTCACTTATCTTTCCAAATGGATTGTGAAGAAACTGTATATTTCTTTCCATCCATCATTCTAAACAGAAGAGAATGCTAATGGTCCTCTATGAGAATCAGTGCCACTGAATAGTTCCATTCATTTGATTAAGATGAAATGTCATAACAGTTGGTTGTTGTGTTCACTGTTGGCCTTGTACTCCTAAAAGCTTGCAAAAGCAGCAGGCTTCTTCGCATGTATTTTTCTTAAATTCAAGCCAGTAATTTTTATTTTGTTGGCTCGTTTAGATAATAGCTGAAACAAATGTTTCTAGTGCTGTTTTTCCAGCATTTCTCCCACTCCACTTAGACATTTCATTATTTTTAATTGTATTTTTTAATTTTAGCGTCAACACTTAGCAGTTTCTTCCAGGAACATCTTTGTTTTAGGAACCAGCCTCATGGATGACTGTCAGAACAGCATTGCAGATTGTGCTTGTTAACAGCTGCTATGCAGCTAGCGAAGGAAACTGAAAATACCAGGCCAACATTCTCATGAATATATGAAGCTACTTTACACTGAGTCAGGCCATTAATCCATTATAGGCAGTATTTTCTGCTCTGATTGGGTTGTGGCTTTGCAAGGCCTCAGGCAGGGTTCTATTCCAGCTCTGCTACCAGAAATCTTTTAATAGAAGATGCTGGGGACAGGACCTAGAAAATTGCCAGTCAAAGACATTTTGTATTTAAAAGCATAGGAGACACCCCCTCCATTCCACACTCAAAGGGCAACTGGACTACAACAAATGGCATTGTCATTTCCCCCTTTCACTATCCTAAGCTTAACTGCCTCCCATCACCGATTCTCTTCATTTCCTCTACAATTACAACAGCCACCCTGCATATCTGCCCACCTTCTTCTTCTTAAAACACGTATCTCCCAGCACTGAGAAGTAGTGTGACAAGGAGAGGTGGAGGGAGACAGAAAATAAATATGAGTGAATAAGCTGAACTGTCCTGGTTTGACATCTTGCACTGAGAGAAGAAGCAACACGTGGAAAAACTTATTATTGCGGGGGGGGGGGTCCCTTTTTTGTGTGCAACATTATCAGTGTTGCAGATAATGGAATGGGGTGGGACTGAAGTGGTACTTGAATGAAGAATGGCTACAAGGCATGTGTGTGTATGTGTGTAGATATATGAATGTTTTTCTGCCTGTGTACGCGTCTCAATGAGTGTATTTACTATTGCTGTTGGTATTGCTAATCACCCTAGTTAACTGTCCTTGGGCTGCTGTGACTTCTTACTCACTAATCACAGTGGCTATCAGTCACCACTTGCTAATGCAAGACAATTTAAGGTGGTAGGAGGTGTTGAAAGAGGGTTGCAAAATAACCTTCTAGGCTTGATTTTGCTCAGCACCGCCCCCTAGAGTCAGATACAACTGGACTAAAAATGTCAAGGGGAACCTTTACCTTTACCTATCTTTAAAAAAAAAAAAAAACTTCAGCCATGCCCCCATCAAGAAGGCATCCCCTAGCAGCTATCTGATCTGGAAAAAAAATCTTTGAACCTTGGTTCACAAGAAAGAAGACACCAGCAACAGCAGCCAGGAACAGCTGCAGCTTGAGGGATGACGGTTAGGGAGACAAAAGGGAGGTAAACCTCCCTTTCCTCCCCCATGTTTCTTGCTCTATGTCTGGTACTGACTTCCAAAATCTCCTGTCATTAGGAGCTCTGCTCAAATCTTGCAAACCAAGAGCATCTCACGTTACGTTGTTCTCTCTTAGTGCTGCCCCCCACTTCCTAGTAATGCTGTCTTTTCTATTTTTCTGCTCACATGTTGCAAACTAACAGCAGTGGCTTCCTTTATTAAATCAACCCATCTACGTTGGATTTTCATATTTGTCCACCATATCACCCCACTCTTCCCTAGCAACATAGTCTATTCTGGTCACTTCTGCATTATACGTGCACAGTAGGATAGACTCAAGTTATTGATTTTTGCTCCAGTTAGAGTTCAGGCTTGACATGTTTGAGGACCCACTTTCCAGCTTTTCTGGCTGTCTTTGGTATCTCCACCAATATCACATTTCAAATGAATTGGTTTTTGTCCCTGTTTTTCTTCATTATCTTCCTTTCGCATGGTATGGATGATTGTGACCTTGGTTTCCAGTGACATTCTTTGCTGACTCCAACCTTTCCTTTTTTATTATTATTATTTTTATTTCAAAAAGCAAAGAGACATATTTTGAAAGACATAGAATTTTTGGTCCAATATAGCTTTTCTTCCTCAGCTTTCCTAACTCAAAGAATGGGATTGGAAATTGGAATATGGCTTTCCAGTCTGCATTTGGTGGAGTGGGCATGGCAACATTAGTTTAATCAAGAGGTTGAACGAGTATGTATGTTTCTCCATTGTATATGTTGTACCTATTCTCACCTTTGCTTCACCATTTCATTAAGTCCAAAATAGCTCTTCAAAATATTTCCACACAGAGGGACTATAGCCACATCCAAGCTGTTCTCACTTATATCTTCTCCCACTAACCATAGTATGGATCATATGGTCATCTTCTGGAATCCTCTATTACTGGGTAATTCTATATGAAGGAAGATTCTGATTGAATTTAGGGTAGCATACGCATATTTAAACTCCAATTTTAAAAAAGCAAGAAATTCAATTCTTCAAAAACATTCTGGCTTATGAATGTGGGATATTGTGCTTCTGTACCCATAATTCATTGCCCTCCCAACCCTGGAATAAATACACAAGACAAACAATATGGGTTAAATACGGGCCACACTTTAATGATTTAAAATTCAAATCTGAATTTGCCATCCTTTGGCAAAGGGAGGGCATGCTGTAGTGCGGAAACAGGAAAATGACAGAGATATCCAAATACCCCTTGGTCAACAAATGGGTGAGTCCCCAGCCCCAGGTTCCAGCAGTCTTAAAGACAGCAGGAACCTGGCCAGCTGCTAATAAACACCCCCAGACCTCAAGCCATTTTTCGCTGGTGACTGTTGTTCCGGAAGCGGCCCAGCGCATCTTCCCCCCACAGGTACTGTAATCACACGATCCGCAGTGCCAGGAGGTCAGATGCTCTGTTGGCTTACCTGATATTGCAGTGGGATTCACCGGAAAATACCTGCTTTTTTCACACTACCTGTCAGTGTGACCAAAATTTCCACCATAAATGCCAACATCTTTTTCCAGTGTGGGATAGGCAAACATCCCACCATCCAAAGGCCAATCAGGATGAAGGTCAAAAATTCCTATCCGACCCTTTAAAGGCAACCAGAAAAACTCACTAGAAATAGGGCAGGTGGGTGGGTGCCCAAAAAAGAAGAGGGTGCTGCAAGGGGGGGAATGCACCTTAAATAACATGGCATCCCCCCCTCCTCCTTGAAGATCTAATGATCTAATCTTGCTCTATCTGGGGTGTAGGGCAAGGAGCCAGCCGTGCTGTCCGAACTCGGTCTGACTTGTCAGCAGCTGCAGCAAAAAGCCAGGAAATGGGCCAATATTGCTGCAAAATATTGTCCCCACATTGCCAGCAGAAAAAAGAATAACGGGCTTTACATAGCAAGAGAGGAACCTGAATACTGACAACACCTGATGGTCTATAGGATACCTTCTTTTTTTCACTGCCACCCACAACCATGACAGTTGCTTTTTGTTTGGGAATAACTGCTCAGCTGGTGAAAAATGGAGTCAGCCTCTGGGATTTTCCCTTGCTTAGTGTCACTTTGTGAAGCATATTGTGCAGCAATATTGAGCTATTTCATAGCATTTCGAATTGTGGATATAGAAGCACAGTATTTCACATTCATAAACTGGAGGGTTTTTGTTGTTTTGTTTTTGTTTTTTGAAGAACTGAATTTCCTGACTTGTTAAAGTTTAAGTATAAGTGAATTACACACAAATTCCAACAGAAACTTCCCTCATATAGAGTTACCCAGTGTTACAGGATCCCACAACATGAGCACATGACCCGTACTGCAGTGACTGGGAGAGGAAAGAAGTAAGAACAGCTTGGATGTGGCTCTAGTTTCTCTGCATCAAAATATTTTAAAGGACTGTTTTTGGACTTAATGAAATTGTGAAGCGAAGGTGTGAATGAGTACAACAGATACAATGGACAAACATAAACTTCCTTTAAGGTAAACTAATGTTGCCCACACCATATAATGCAAACTAGAAAGCCACGTTCCAATTTCCAAACCCATTCCTTGGGGTAGGAAACATGAGGGAAAAAAGTTATATCAGACAAAAGCTGTACAAACATGTTGTGTGCATATTTCCCAAAATATGCCATCTCACTTTTTATTTTTTATTTTTTTTAAGGAGAGGTTGGAGTTAGGAAAGATTGTTATTGGAAATAAAGATCAAAATTATTCCTACTATGTGAAAGAAAGACAGTGAAGAAAGAAAGGGACAAAGATCAACACAATTGAAATGTAATGTTATAAAAAAGCTGTACAGTTACCGGAGAGAGCTAGAAAAGCAGAAAAGTGGCTACTCCAAGTTAAGCCTGAGGTTTCACTAGAGCAAAAATGAATGCTGCACAATAACATAGCTACACTACTCTGAAACTATGATTAATGCCTTTATAAAATTTTGTCTTTAATGTGCCATGGATATAATGCAGAGTTTTTTTTTTTTTTAACCTTATGGTGGCTGGGGAATTAAGGGAGCTGTAGACAGCAAAAGGACCTTTTCCAGACTCTGTTTTAATGTGTTTTATTGATCACCATCCATCATCACCCAGTGTGGTGACCTACACGGCCACAGCCTGCCGTAAGGAACACTGGCTGCCTTGGTGACTGCAGCTTCTGTTATGGCAGGGAAGTCACAGCTACCATCTTTGCAAAGGGTGTACCAATTCCCTTAAGGCAGGCCATGACAGCAGAGACCAGCACAGCGAACGGTGGTGGATAGAGGTGGCAGAGGCCACCGTCGCACAGGCCACCATGGATGGCAGCGGTGCAGACTGCAGGCATAGATGACAGCAGCCAAGGTAGGGAGGTGACAGGGGTAGTGGGAAGGGGGCAGGCTGTGGGAGTGGGGAGGTCAGCTTTTAGCTTTTTCTCTAAGACAACTTTGGGATGACTAAAAAAAAAAACCCTGCCAAACTGATGAACCAATTTGTGGTTTGTCAGCTGACAGGGAGGAAATTTGTAGTTCATGCTTCATCAACTTTGACGGACCATGAACCAGGATAAACCACCATTTTGGTGGTTCATCCCCATCTCTAATTGTGATCATTGTGGTCATGATGATGAACTAGAAACTTCTACCATGCACAGGGGCTTCTGTTATTAATAGTGTAAGTCATAATAGTAGTAATAATAGTATTAATAAGCTTATTGAACTTAGGATTTCTATGAATCTTAGATTTCTGGAAAGAGATTTTGAACAATGATATGGAAATTGCTAAATGAAATTGATTTAGGATGATGGCATCGTCCCTGAACTGCTTATTTTAAAGCATGAGCTACTAAGTTAAATGAGTCTTGATTCTCAGTGAATGCATAGGACATGGGCTTATTTGTACTTGTTTGGAAGCACAGTCTAGCAAAATTGAACTTCATTTGTTATTAGAATTTGGTTCATAACACGGAAACAAAATGGTGGTTGGGTTGGGTGAGTAGAAATATTCTGAACTATCAAATTCAGATTTGCATATATTTGAAACTATCTAAATATGGCATTATTTGGTGAATTCCATATATTTCCAAATCCAAATGCACATCCCAATATTAAAGATGTGATGCTGAAAATAATCTTTGGCCAGAGAGTGAGAGAAAAATATTGTTTATTGCTGTATCTATATATGGTGTGCGGGGGGAGTTCAGTGAATCTTCATCATTAATTTTGTATGTGCTTTCTGTTAGGAGAAGAATTAATGAATTTACTTTGAGCTATGACCTGGAACTCTCTAGGCCTCTTAGTCCTTCCAAACCTCAAAGCTATTATGTGTAAATTTTATCAGCAACCATGATCTCCCTTAGAGAAGCACAGCCCAGAAAATAGGCATTTCATAAAGAATAAAAGCCTGTCCACTAGTGAGAAGTATGGATCCTAAGGAGAGTGGCTCTGAGACAAAGAACAGTAGCATTAAAAAGAGGCAGAAGGACCTCCAGGAGGGAGGAAGAAAGAGGGGCTTGCTTTAAAAGGCTTTCTCCTGTGTTTCCACTCTAGTTAGCAGAACAGACAGCAAATGTCTCTTGTAGCACCGTAGGCTTTTCTTCACACATGTAGACACACAGGGTTAGTTGTTCAAAAAGAGCTTTGCTTGTAAGCAACTCAAGAGGAACATTCAAGCTCTTGAATTTTTCAGGAAAACAACAAGAGAAAAAAAAGAAAGAAAGCAACTCACAATCAAATAGATTTTCTTAGACTGAGAAGAGCAAAATATAGCTTTGGGAACATATGCAGATGGTCCCTGAGGCTGTTTTTGTGGTCTAAGAACTCCCCTGTCCCTTTTTTTTTTCTGGGGAAAAAAGTGAATTGCAGATCCTGAAAGCCTCCATGAGTTTTTATTCATCTTTTAAATGGGTTACTGCACCATTTGATGCCTGCAAACATCCATTTTTCAAATTTGAAAGCAGACCTATAGCTACTTCTGCTTTCATTTTTTCTTCCTTTTAAGGCATTTTGAGGGATCTGTGCAATCTGTAGAGGGTTCCATGGACAAATAATTGAACCCCAAGAGCCACCAAATCTGCCCACCACTGCCTTAAGCTGAAATATATGCATCCACAGATATTTAGACGTATGAGCCTTGTATAAAATGAAGAATAATTAATTGCAGATTAATGGTGGAAAGGAGTGGAAATATACACAAGAACCATGAAAAAGTCAAATGGGTAAAAAAAATAAACAGACTGGTCTGTATGGTGAAAAATATCACCTGATGCTCATGCCATTTAAAGCATTATTTCAAAAAAGCATTTCTTCACCAGAGGGAAATGGAGGGAAACAAGTGCTCTTAGCTAAACCCCCTACAGTAGACCCCCCCACACACACACCCCAAAAACATACAGATTTCGGCCAAGACTGGGTCCTTTATAAAACATTATGTGTGCATTTGGAAGTTTACCTTTTTTAATTAATTAATCCTCTAAATGGAGTGGGAAGGAAACAAACAGCTATTACGTGGAGTGGCTGTGCAGCATCCTAAACATGTAACATAACCCCTTCAAGTCTGTACATCCTTCCACAATAACATACACACTCAGTCCTAATAATAGTATTTCAGTAAAGTTTGGTAAACTAATTTGAGAAAAAAAAAGAAAATTAGTATTCTAGAATGCAAAGGTCTATCTAAATGGCAAGACAAGGCCAGTGGCATAGTGTGTGTATAGTGTGTGTGTGTGTGTGTGGGGAGGGCATAGTGGTGATTGCCTTGGACACAAAAGTATTAGGGGTGCAAAATTTCAAAATTTTAGGACTGCCATTGCCAGGCTGGGTCACTTGATGAGGGGTAGGGGGCAGAAAAGGGGCCAGTAGAGGCCCTGCCAAATTCGTATTGATGCCTGACTGCCTCACCACCTGACACCCTGTATTTCCTCGTCTCTCCCATGGCAGAGCTGCTGACCGTTGGTCATGGCTGGAGCCTCCATTGGCACACCCCTCAGGTGGTGGAAGTGGGGCTTGGTGCTGACCCTCCACTCTGACCAACCCCACCTGAAAGCTATCTGGGCACAACCCTGATCATAGATATTGTGTGGCTGCCTCCCAGCATTTGCTGCCCAAAGCATCTGCATGGAGAGAGCATATGGCTGCCACTCCCCTGCTCACTGGAGAAATGACAAACCAGCTGATCCCACCCAGGTGGCCAGTCAGCCAGCCACCATCGGCCACTGAATGCTGATGTGGATTGGGCTGCTGTGACTGAGCCTCTGACTGGCCTTTCCCATTGGTGGCCAAATCTGAGTGGGCGCTTAGGCGCCGATCGGGCTTGCAGAAGGTTGTGCATTATTTAGATGACTTTTTGTTCTGCGGGCAGAGGGGAATAGGGCGCTGTAATCAGCTCATGGAGGATTTTAAGGGGATGGCAATGGAGATTGGTGTTCCATTAGCTGAGAAAAAGATGGAGGGACCATCTAGTGTGATGACCTATTTAGGTATTGAGCTTGACACTTTGCAGCAGTCCGCAGACTGCCAGAGGATAAACTGGAGGAGCTCAAGCATAGGTTGAGGGAGCTATTGCCCAAGAAAAAGGCTTCATTAAAGGAACTTCAAGAGGTGGTGGGCCACCTTGACTTTACAGGTAAGGCAGTTGCACCTGGCCATGCATTCCTCCGAAGGTTGTGCAATGCCATGAAGGCCTCTCTAGACCACACCATCGGAGATGCCTTTCTGTGGGAATTAATGAAGAATTGAGTCTATGGTTGCATTTTTTGGATGACTTTAATGGGATATCATTTTGAAGGGCCTATGTATGCCTAGGAGCAGACTTCCAGGTCCAAACAGATGCAGCAGGATCCCTGGGTTATGGTGCATACTTCACTAGGGATATGACATTCTTGGATTTTTTTCCAACCATAGTGTAGTTATGGGCTGAGATGTGGTCGAATTCTAATCACATTCTGGGGTTATAACCAAGTGGTGGTATATGTGGTCAATTCACTTACCTCAAGGTCCCAGGGGGTCATGTATTTAGGCAGGGCCTTTACATTGCATTGCTTGCAATATATTATTGTTTTTAAGACTCATCATGTTGTGGGTGTTGACGATATCTTAGCTGATGCCCTGTCCCATCAACAGATTGATGGGGCCTTAGCCCCATGGGCACATGTTCACCCGGAAGTGCTACCATAGGAGGTCTGGAGCCTTGGAGGGTTGAAGTCAACTGAGCCTTATCCCTGGTCATGGCCCCCAGTATAAGGTGCAATTATGCAACAGCATGTGAGGAATTCTTTTCATTCCGTAATAGGGGAGGTTTAGGCCAAAAATGGCCTGCACTTGTAGATGATTTTTTACAATTTGGAGTTTATTTGCATAACAAAGGTTTAGCACCCACGTTCATTAGAGGTAAGATATCGGTCTTGGCATTTTACGCCAAAGCTTAGGGGTATCCTGATTTGTTGTCAGACTTCCATATTTGAAAAATGATGGAGTAGTTGTCTAAAGAACTGGGTGCAGTGAAGCCCATTTTCTCCAGAGAGAAAATGGTGACCTGCTGGCCTGTGGTTTGCAAGAATGCATACGAGGCTAGCCTGTTCAGGGCAGCTACACTTGTGGCATTTTTTGGAGCATTCAGAGTTGGTGAACTAATGGCTGCTTCAAGGGAGGATGCTTCAAGGTCTGCTTTACAGCTGTCTGATGCTACGGTCTTTGAAGATCGGGTGGTCTTACATTTGGAGAAGTCTAACACAGATCAATGAGGTAAGGGGCAAGTGGTTTCTCTAGGGAAGTGTGGACTAGTAGACTTATGCCCAGTGGGTGCAATGAAGGAATATCTCTCATTGTGAGGAGAGAGACAAGGGGAGTTGTTCAGGCATGAGGATGGGTCACCTTTAACAAAATTTAAGTTTTGGGAGGTGACAGCTGTGGCACTACAAAAGGTTGGATTACAGGGGTGGAAGTTTGGAACACATTCGATCAGCATAGGTGCTGCTTCTACAGCAGCAGTTTGGGGATACAGAATTAAAGGCATTAAGGAGGTTGGCAGATGGTCGTCTCATCAATATCAATCTTATGTACACCCTTTGCCACAGTCCTAGATTGCTGGCATTTGTTTTTTTCTTACTTCTCAGGTTTGGCACCCATGTTACCCCAGATTAGGGTCCTGTTGGTCAGCCACAGCTTCATTTTTTGAGCTGCTAAGTTTACCTCAAGTTCCAGTTGGGGGAGGAACTTGGGCCTGGGTACTTGGGCTGTGTTGGAGTGGAGGGGACGACCCGGTTTGCTGTGGGATGGGTTTATGCAATTGGTTACCCATGGCAGGGTGGAGTTACTTTTTGACATATTGCTGGTTCACCTGGATGGAAATAACTTAGCTTGTAAGACAGGCAAGCCAGTTATATAGCAGGTGATAGTGGATCTGCGGTCCTTGGTGGCTAATTTTCCTAGATTGCAAGTGGTTTGGTCAGCAATGCTGCCACAGCAAGTTTGGAGGGCCAGTTGTAACCCCAGGCATATTGATAAAGTCTGGAGTATGGTGAATCATGAAGTTAGCAGGGCACTGTTGGCAGGCCTGGGGTCTGTCGTGACGCACCCGGATATCAGGGTGGAGCACCCAGAGTTGATGGAGTGCACGTATTAGGTGCCGGTTTGCATATTTTTTGAGAGATCTGTATGGGAGCCTGAAGACTGGAATTTTCAGTTTGTTGGGTGGGGGCATGGGGCATACATGGTAACCTCTATGCCATGGTGGGTATTGCAGAAGGGATGAGTTGTTTGGTGAGTTACAAGGGGCACTCAAGAGAGGTGTAAGCCGGCCCACGTCCCAGCTTTGAAGATTAGGAGTTTTGGGGCTGGGAGGGGGGAGGAGCAAAGGGATCCATGGGGCCCAGACCAATTGGAGTCAGGAGCCTCGGATGGCCTGAGCTCCAGGGATAACTTGACATTATGAGAGCTCAGCATCAGAAGATCTGGATCTGGAGTATGGCCGGCCCCAGATTCAGATCATGATTCCGCACTACCGTAGGCCCACTTTCATAAGGGGATGTTGGTTTTCAGTTATTTAATAAAGTGTGGCCCAGTTTTCAACCCACCTCTTGTGTCTTGCCTCATTATTCCAGGCTGGCTGGGCAAAGAACTAGGATCGGTGAGTACCCAGGGAATACAATGGAAGTCATAGCATGTCCATCCTCAAGGTGCTGTGGATTGTGAGGTTACAGTGCCAGAAGAAAGGAAGGGCTTGGGTCCCCACTGAGCTGAGGGCTGTCAAAGAGCGGGGCTTATGGGCCCAGTGGGGGCTTGATATTTTGCCGGCCAGGGTCATGTGGGCTTTAGGACTGTACGACAAAGGGGCGTGGGACTTGTCCATATATGGTTGGGAGGGGGTCCCATGAGACCTTCAGCTCCAGACCTGTTCCTGCACTACCACAGGCCTCTGATGTTATGTGGACAAGAAGTTACACAAGATGCATTAAATAAAGTGTGGCCCTAGTTTACCCCATCACCTGCGTCTCGCCTCTTTATTCTGGGGTGGGAGGGAAAGAGCCTCGTGGCGCAGTGGTTAAAATGCTGTACTGCAGCTAAAACTGTGCTCACGACCTGGGGTTCAAATCCCAGGTAGCCGGCTCAAGGTTGACTCAGCCTTCCATCCTTCTGAGGTCAGTAAAATGAGTACCCAGCTTGCTGGGGGGGCAATGTGTAGCCTGTATAATTAAAAAATTGTAAACCGCCCGGAGAGTGCTTGTAGCGCAATGGGGCGGTATATAAGTCCAATAAACAAACAAACAAACAAACAAACAAACAAACAAACAAACAAACAAACAAACAAACAAATAAATAAATAAATAAATAAATAAATAAATAAATAAATAAATAAATAAATAAATAAATAAATGTCTTCCCAGAGGTCACTTCCAATCTACATGGTCCTGACCAGAAAAACCTCATTATTTCAGCAATCTTTTTATCCAGTTTGTATTTAGGACTCCTTTTAATTGTAAGAATTGGTTTTAGAGTATCATGCACTCTCAGTTCTGCAAGCAGTTGACTTTTCTGTAAGATCTGCTAGTTGATTACACTGAAGAACCTAGTTAAAAAATTACTCAGTAATTAGGTGATGCATAGAAGAAAATGATAAATACCTTTTACTGTATTGCCAGGGTGTCTTTTGTGTATTTTATGGTCACATTGACATCTGAAAAAGTAGAAATATTTCTTTGTTGTGACTCTTGCCAATAGAAATTTAAAGTTATTACTTTTTTAAAAACTAAAACACCAAAATGGTATTTTATAAAGTAGCTACTGGCTCATTATCAATGTAAATTGATTTCCTCTTTTGTCCAGTGCTAATATGATTCATGATGAATTTTGAGTGTGTGTGTGTGTGTGTGTGTGTGTGTGTGTGCTGCTCAAGCTTTTTCTCCAGTGATTCAAAAGCAATTTAAATGCTTTTGGTGCCTAATTTAAATGATGCATTTTTTAAAAAAGAGAAATTATTTCATTTAGCACAATATCATAAATCCTGAAAACCCATTTATCATGGTGCAACACATTTTAAAAATATGGCTTAGGGACACAACAAATGATATTGAAGAGTTTCATTTTCCAAAGTGAAAATGGCACATTGTGAGATACAGAACGCTATCTCAGATAAAGCAATATATTTCTTAACATTTCTGATTCCTAAGAGTTTAATAATTGTTCTGATCCCCAAAATTACCAACTTATCCATTTACCCACAGTTTAAAAACTGTTTACATCAATTATTTCCCAAAACATTTACAAATACAACCACATCCTAACATGTCAATAGACAGGCTACATTTTTTTTTAAAAAAATCCTATGATTATAAGCAATTGTTCATTATTGATTCCTTCATATTTAATGAGCCACAAAGGAAATGGAGAAAATTACCAGTTGATTACCAAAAGGCATTTGATCCTATGTCCCACTCTTGCCTTCTTGAAATTTTGAGGATGTATAATATTAGTAATAGAATTATAATGAAAATCTCAAAATAAACACAAGAAACTTGATTCAAGAACAAGTACTCTTGTAGAGGAAGGTGGCCTTGACAACAGAACTCAAGGCAGAATGAGAAATCCCTGCTATTAATAGCTGAGAAAGCCCAGGGTTATGATATTCTTTTGGAATTCTGGACTGGAAGTGCAGTAGTCTTGATGATTTAAATGGAAAACCTGAGTCCTCTTATAAAAATAGTGGTGCTATTACCCAAAGGCACACACAGAGCACTCTTATTTTTCCACAGAGCATGGGGTGGGTATGGGCTTGTCAACCTCAAGAATCTCTATATGTGTCAAATAGTCAGACTTAAAAACTGCTTTCAGGGGAGCCTGATTCCACTTTCTTGGATGATATGAGAAACAATAAAGAACTACCAATATTACAACTTGCAAATGGAAACCAACCTGCGTTAATAAAAGATCCACAGCATCGGATGCACAGTTTGATAAACCATTACATGGATAAAATCCCTATTACCTTCTGGATGATAATGTCAATAATCAACAATTGAATATGTTACTGAAATTAGGCCATCTTGTGACTGAAACGGGGGGACTTATTTGCAGAATCCAATATCATGTTATTTTCACTAGATGCTATCACAAAATAAGTATGAACCCTGCTATATGCAGGGCTTTGCACAGATCTAAAGAAACAAATCATCATATCATAGTTGGATGCCCCAACTATGTATCTGTGCATTATGTGTGTGGGCATAACCAAGTTGCAAATATGATTTTTCAGCACTTTGCTAAAACCTACAGATTTACTAACATCTCTTCCTTCCTATTATAAATTCCATCTTCCCACAGTTTTAGAAAATAAATCTGCAATACTATATTGAGACAAGCAAGATGTAACAGATAAAACAGTTGATTTTAATAAGCTGGATATTATACTTCTGGATAAGAAAGAGAGAAAAGCAATCTTTTTAAGAAGTTGAACACCCCTGAAGAAGCAGCTTCAAAAATACAGAAAGTACAAACATTGCAAAATACCACACATTGAGACAAGAAATTAAATGAATACGGAAACAAGATCAGATCATCCTCTTCCCATATTAATTCAGCAACTGAAGTCATTCCAAAATCTTTGATTACTAATTTTTTAAAAATGCCATTAGCTGCTAATTTGCTTTCAGGAACTGAAAAATCAGTGATTTTATTAAATATTTATTACATATCTATCCAACCTTTCCACTAAAATATAGCACTCAAGGCAGTTTACGAAGTTTGCAAACATATCATCTCACCTGCAAATCTCACCTGAGTATTTTTAGGATTTGACTTCTAATTTTTATGCTTGACTCCTTGGACCAGCCACAGGCACGAACAATGCTGAAGAATAAGAAGTACAGTACTGCAATAATACTAATATTAATGATAAGAATAATAGTATTTTTGTTTGTGATGGTACATCCCTTGTTAGTAGACTTTTAATAAACACTCTTCCTAAGATAGCTTTCAACGTAAAATCAATATAGTTGAAGAAACACATTAATATAATCGTTTTAAATACATTCACGTGCTAATGAACAATAGGACAGAACAAACTTTTCTTTGCAAAAGTTTTTAATGGAAAAATCCCCCCTGCAACCTCTAGTAACCAAACAAATTTTATTTATTTTGTTGCTGATGTTTACATCAGAGTGTGGGACAGAGCAAAATTGTTCTTATTTCCGTTACAATGCATAAGGAGAATTTTTTTTAAAAAAATCAACAGTTTTGGTCTAAAATATTTTAACTTTCTTTTTAAAAGGGATGTATTATAGCAGCCCCTTCACAGATTGCTGCCTTGTCGTGGCGAAGGGGCTTGAGTAATTCAGAGAATCTGTGGACTATGCTGTGCAGGGACACCCAAGACGGATAGGTCACAGTGGAGAGTTCTGACTAAACGTGATCCACCTGGAGCAGGAACTGGCAAGCCACTCCAGTATCTTTGCCAAGAAAACTCTATGGACAAAAACAAAAGGCTACAAGATATGAAGCTTGAAGATAACCCCCTCAGCTTGGAAGGCGTCCAACATCCTACTGAGGAAGAGCGGAGGACAAGTACAAGTAGCTCCAGAGCTAATGAAGTGGTTGGACCAAAGCCAAAAGGATGCTCATCTGTGGACGTGCCTGGAAGCAAAAGGAAAGTCCGATGCTAAAAGAAAAACACTGCTTAGGAAACTGTAATGTAAGATCTATGAACCTTGGTAAGCTGGATGTGGTCACACAGGAGATGGCAAGAATAAGCATGGACATCCTGGGTGTCAGTGAAGTAAAATGGATGGGAATAGGTGGATTAAATTCAGACGATTATTATATCTACTCTTCTGGGCAAAAATCTCGTAGAAGAAATGGAATAGCAATCATAACAAAAGAGTGGGCAACTGAAAGATGAGACTTATTCTACAAATGGTTTGAGTCATCAGACATCATTTGAAGAACATGCATTAAAATGAGAACTTAACTCTGGAAGGCAGAAAATAGTAAAAAGAGGAATTTGGAATTTTGATATGGCAATATGTATAGAATGGATGATAGTATGTCATTGTTTCTCCTCTTCCCCTTAACCTCAATCCCTTTTTCTTTCTTTCTACCCTTTGTAATAAATAAATAAATAAATAAATAAATAAATAAATAAATAAATAAATAAATGAATGAATGAATGAATGAATGAATGAATAAATAAATAAATAAATAAATAAATAAATAAATAAATAAATAAATAAATAAATAAATAAATAAATAAATAAATAAATAAATAAATAAATAAATAAAAGAGTGGGAAAAGCATCCAAAAAGGGACTAGAATGCTAAAGTAGGGAGTCAATAGATAAAAGGAACAAGAGGTAGGTCTGGCCTTGGAATTCAAAACGAAGCAGGGCAAAGGCTAATAGAGTTTTGTCAAGAGAACAAGCTGGTCATCACAAACACTCTTTTACAACAACACAAGGGACGACTCTACACATGAACATCACCAGATGGGCAATACTGAAATCAGATTGATTGTATTCTCTGCAGTCAAAGATGGAGAAGCTCTATACAGTCAGCAAAAACAAGACCTGGAGCTGATTGTGGCTCTGATCATCAGCTTCTTATAGCAAAACTCAAGCTTAAACTGAAGAAAGTATGAAAAACCACTGGGCTAGTCAGGTATAATCTAAACCAAATCCCTTATGAATACACAGTGGAAGTGAAGAACATATTTAAGGAACTCGATTTGTTGGACAGAGTGCCTGAAGAACTATGGATGGAGACTCCTAACATAGTACAGGAGGCAGCAACAAATACCATCCCAAAGAAGAGGAAAGGCAAGAAAGCAAAGTGGTTGTCCAACGAGGCCTTACAAATAGCAGAGAAGAGAAGGGAAACAAATTGCAAGGGAGATAGGGAAAGTTACAGAAAATGGAATGCTGACTTCCAAAGAATAGCAAGAGAGAGAAGAAGGCCTTCTTAAATGAACAGTGCAAAGAAATAGAGGAAAACAATAGAAAGGGAAAACCCAGAGATTAGTTCAGGAAAATTGGAGATGTTAAAGGAACATTTTGTGCAAAGATGGACATCAGAAAGGACAAAAATGATAGCGACCTCACATTCTGTAAGCAGAAGACATCAAGAAGAGGTGGCAAGAATACACAGAGGAATTATATCAGAATGATCTGCATGTGCCGGACAACCAAGATAATGTGGTTGCTGACCTTGAGCCAGACATCCTGGAGAGTGAAGTCAAGTAGGCCTTAGAAAGCCTGGCTAATAACAAGGCCAGTGGAGGTGATAGCATATGACGTTGTTAAGGTGTGACACTCAATATGCCAGCAAGTTTGGAAAACTCAGCAGTGGCCAGAGGATTGGAAAAGATCAGTCCACATCCCAATGTCAAAGAAGGGCAGTGCCAAAGAATGCTCCAACTACCGTACAATTGCACTCATTTCGCATGCTAGCAAGGTTATGCTCAAAATCCTGCAAGGTAGGCTCCAGCAGTATGTGGACCAAGAACTCCCAGAAGTACAAGCTTGATTTTGAAGGGGCAGAGGAACTAGAGACCAAATTGCTAACATGCGCTGGATTATGGAGAAAGCCAGAGAGTTCCAGAAAAACATCTACTTCTGCTTCATTAATAATAAATAATAAATGTTTTATTACAGTCATTGACAAGCAAAAGAGTTCCAGAAAAAACATCTACTTCTGCTTCATTGACTATGCAAAGGCCTTTGACTATGTCGACCACAGCAAGTTCTTAAAGAAATGGGAGTGCCTCATCACCTTATCTGTCTCCAGAGAAATCTATATGTGGGACAGGAAGCAACAGTTAGAACTGGATATAGAACAACTGATTGGTTCAAAATTGGGAAAGGAGTATGACAAGGCTGTATATTGTCTGCCTGCTTATTTAACTTATATGCAGAATACATCATGCGAAAGGCTGGACTGAATGAATCCCAAGCCGGAATTAAGATTGCCGGAAGAAATATCAACAAACTCAGACATGCAGACGATACCACTCTGATGGCAGAAAGTGAGGAGGAATTAAAGAACCTCGTAATGAGGGTGAAAAAGGAGAGCGCAAAAAATGGTCTTAAGCTCAACATCAAAACAACTAAGATCATGGCCACTGGTCCCATCACCTCCTGACAGAAGGGGAAGATATGGAGACAGAGACACATTTTACTTTCTTGGGTTCCATGATCTCTGCAGATGGTGGCAAAAATCATGAAATTAAAAGACACACGCTTCTTGGGAGGAAAGCAATGACAAACCTAGACTGCACCTTAAAAAGAGACATCACCTTGCTGAAAAAGGTCTGCATAATCAAAGCTATGGTTTTTCCAGTAGCAATGTATGGAAATGAGAGCTGGACCATAAAGAAGGCTGACTGCCAAAGAATTGATGCTTTTGAATTGTGGTGCTGGAGGAGACTCTTGAGAGTCCCCTGGACTGCAAGGAGATCAAAACTATCCGTTCTGAAGGAAATCAACCCTAACTGCTCACTGGAAGGACAGATCCTGAAGCTGAGGCTCCAATACTTTGGCCATCTCATGAGAAGAGAAGACTCCCTGGAAAAGCCCCTGATGTTGGGAAAATATGAAGGCAAGAGGAGAAGGGGATGACAGAGGACGAGTTGGTTGGACAGTGTCATTGAAGCTACCAACATGAATTTGACCCAACTCCGTGAAGCAGTGGAAGACAGGAGGGCCTGGCATGCTCTGCTACATGGGGTCACAAAGAGTCAGACACAACTAAATGAATAAACAACAACAAAGTATAACAGTGTGTAGCAAGCTATTCTAGCAGATGAAAGCAATTTTTCTATCAACAATGGGAGTTCCTATAAAAAAGCTGAAACCTGGATGGAGATGACTATGCTAAAGGGCAGGAGTCAGCAGCCAACAGATTTACTTGGTCATGAAATTTATCACTTACAGGCATCACCAGAATTTATAGATTTCTCAGAAGGCCTACATAAATCCCTTCATTAGCATCCCTCACCAATTTCTACAGGAAGTCCATGGCATGGTCAGGACAGCAGCAGGCTGTAGGATAAGAGAGGAAATCTTCAGAAAGCCCAGAATTCACAGTGTTATGGGCATATGGGGGGGGGGCAACTGGGACTCTGCCCCAGGAACCAAATTGAGGGGGCACATCCTTTCCCCAGTAGCCCAAGGCAAAGGTATCATCAGACTTCTGGGACCCACCTATGTCACAGTAGATCAGGCAGCATTAGTTTATACGGTATATCACACACAGACACACAGAGACACTAAACATACATATGATTCCAGTGCTGGAGGCACTCAAGAGAAAATTACATCACCATCTGTCAGATATACTTTGATTTGGATTCATAAATTGAGCACGGAGTTGGACTTGATGGCCTTATAGACCCTTCTACCCTCATTATTCTATGATTCTATGATTCTGTGAACTTATACTGGAAAAAGGATAGACAAAAAAATAAAAATTAGTTTTGTCCATCTCTTCAGTGTGCAAGAGATATCTCATACTCCTCTTTCATTCAGAGTATCAGTTTTGAAGTCAAAATGTAAAATGGAAGCCCAAGCCGTGTGTTGGAGTGCAGTTTGTTTCACCCGCCCTCTAACATTGGGGCATAGCTTCAGATGATTAAAATCTTTCATTTGGGTAGCTGTCTAATTGTGTCTTTTCAGGAAGCACAGAGAGGAAAGCAGGCAACAATAGAAATACATTTATTGATGTGAAAAGTGGGAGTTTTCAGGCTAAAAATGAAACCCCCTTTGCAGAAACTGTTAAGCTCACATTGATTTTTTAAAATGTTATTTTGATCTGTTAAAATGTTCTGGAAATAGATTAACTATACTTGCTCAGTGTTTATTGTTGTTATTTCTGCTCTAAAACACAGAAGATTTCTCTCATAGATTGAAAGGTCTGGTTCTAGCACCACGTCTCTAGCCTCAGTTGAAATTCTAGTTGTAAAAATGCTAATTTAATTAAAAATCTATGCTGGGCTAAATGTATACACGTTTGACAGAGGGATAAAACCATAAATGCTCCATTGTTCTCTCTGTTGCCTGACTTTTCCCTTTTCTATCACAAGACTATTCTGCCAAATATCTAACAAGAAGAAGTCCCAGACTATTTGTCTCCTAGTTATTTCACTGGAGCACTTCCTCTAATGGGCTTGCAGCACTGAGATGACTGACCTTCTTGCTCTATTTTCATAGTCTAATACACAAGCAGAAAGAGGGGCATTTGAGCAAGCAGGAGGATATAAGGGGAACCTATTGGCAGGAAAGCATCACATTTCCCTAGAAAAGTATGGGTGGCTGCTGGCCAGCAAGTACTGGGGAAAGCTTCAGTGGACATACAATAGATATGAAACTGGAAGTGACCACAAACATACACAGCCTGCCCCCTCGAATTTGATGGGAAATTTTATTTGGAGAGCTTTCGCTTGAACATAATTTTCTTTTCTGGCTGTATCTTGAAAATATTTGAGGTAAGAATCTGCTTTGCTCTCTCCCATTACTTCCCAACCAAAGGTAGGTTACTTCATTTGCCAGAAATTTTATTTCTATCCAAGTCTCCTTGACTGTCCTCCCACATTTTCCCTGTTCCCTTTAAGACCCCTATTAAGAACAAATGCGGCTGATCATTTAGTTGGTTTCTGTCATGTTGTGGATTTGTTCTTGCTGTTGTTTTTGCATGCCTTTTCTCCTCAATTCTTAAAAAAAAAACATATGGTGGGGGAAAACTGGGCAGATTATGCAGCAGAAAACTGGCCTTTGTGTCTAAATCAGATCACCAGTATGGTATGTGTACAAAATAAGGAGGCTTAACTGTTAAGGGGCACAGTAGAGTCTGGATGTGGTTCAGAGAAGAATCCAGGAGTTAAAATAATTTTTCTAGTATTTAAGGGAGTTGTTATATCCCAGTCCTGAGGTTCACATTTCTTCAAACTTTGGAAATTCAGTAGAACATCCTTAGAACAGAATGCTGGTTTGGTTGGAAACATCTGGAGTCAAAGCTTTACCCATTTATGAAGGACCTGTCACTTGCTCAACCTAACCTACCTCATAAGGTTGTTATGATAATACAGTGGCAAGTGGGGCAATGTTTCACCTCAGACTAATGCCAGTGATACCACTTCTTCCTGCCTCCTTGCCAAAGACGCAAGACTTCTGTCTATGCGTATATCTGAATGCCTCTTTCTCTGTATGAATCCTGTTTTTGCTACACTCCTTCCCACCACTGGTTATTGTGCCCTCTGCCCCAGTGCCAGTGATGGCACCAGGTGTCTCTGTGACAAACAACATGGGGCTACCCCCATACAAACTATTCTGAGATTATTGCAGAAATGTACTTGATACATAATTAGCAAATAATTACTATGGCCTTTTTCAAATTTTTTAGTTCTTAGTGCATCATCTAGTAAGCATCGGATTTTTCAAGGCACTATTAACACTGATTAGGTACAGTGGAAGTTTTGCTCTGTAACTTTTGAGACATTATTGCCTTGGAGACAACTTTTTAAAAGGCACAATAAATCTGTCTGTTAAGACCTCTTTAAGGATGTGTTAAACCTATCTGTCCCCCCCCCCCTTATTCCCAATCCTGCATTGCCAGAATTAGGGGTGGGCACGAACTGAACTATGAACTGTGGGGAAAAAAATCATGAGCCAGCTGGTTCATGGTTCAATTTGTGGTTCAGTTTGTGCAAGTCATTTTGCCAAAACAAAATGAGGTGCCAACATTTTTTCCTCTCATGGCTTCATTTTCTTTTGGCAAAACAGGTGCCCGCTAGCCCCCTTCCTGCTGCCCCATTGCCTTCTTATCTGGTCCTTCTGCTTCCTTCTCCTTGGCCATCACCACCATCTTCAGATACAGCTGCCTTGCTTCTCTTCTAGGAGCCAGGCCTGCTCTCTCTGTACATACTTAACCCCTGCCTATCAGCTGATAGGAGGGACATGTGTAGAGACTTTTAGGGAAGCTGAGCCAGAGACTTTGAAGGCGGCAGCAGTAGCAGCAGTGGCAACACAACAGAAGCAGGTAGGTGACCCTTGGACCCTTAGTTGGTTTGTGGTGGCTCATGGTTTGTTGTCCATGGCTAACCATGAACCACCATTTTTCAGGTTCATGCCCATTTCTAGCCAGGATGTCTTGGAAATCTATACCCAGACTGGGTATGAAATATTTGGAATGGTGATACAAATCACTGAAATCCTTAACAGGTACATTATCACCTGCAACTGCCTGTCACAACCTGATTTTTAAAAACACCTCCCGATCTTGTAGATCTTCTCTGTCCTTCCTTCCTTTAAATATCAGAACTCCAATGTTAGGATAGGTGGAAGTGGAAGGATCAGGGGAGTCATATGGACAGTATCCTCTCACTGCCTGGTTACACTTCCAACATGGGAGAACATTTAGACCAGGCTTGTCCAACCCGCGGCCTGAGGGCCGCTTGCGGCCCAGGTTGGCTCCTAATGTGGCCCAGTGCAATTTTTTATTTTAAAAGAAATTCCAAAGTTTCAAGTTACACTGCCGGCACTTGTGGCCGGAATGCGGCCGGGGCACGTCACAATGGGAGGGGGGGAGAGAGGGAAAGGAGGAAGGAGCAGGAAGGGAGGGGAGGGGGCTGCATGACTGCATTGCACCATCCCCATCAATAGGTGGACCCCCTCCCTGCCCCATAAAGCCACCAGAGTCGAAGCTATCAGCCTCTGCTGTCTGAGATCGCAGCTGCCAGTAAGCGCACTTGGAGCAGGGCTGCGGAGGATGGCTAGGGCTGACCCCCCATGCAGCCCAAACCAAATGTATGTGCAGTCCAAACCAAATTTTCGTCTTCTAATGTGGCCCAGGGAAGGTGAAAGATTGGACACCCCTGATTTAGACTAAGTCTAGAGGTGTAGTCATCTCCCACAGGGATTTATAAGAAAACACTAAAAGAGCAGCCACACACAGCTAGAAAAGTGGTGAATAATGTTTATCCCACCTTTGTTCATTGCTATTGTAGGCCTAGATGTGTTAGTCTGCCTTGCTGCAAGCTCAAGAAGGCATGGATAGTCATGTGCTTTCTAAAAGCTTCAGGTTTCATTTCCTTTGTAATATTGTTTTTTTTTTCTTTGCTGTGGGCATGATTCTGGAGATAAGAGTTTATTTATGAACATAGTTGCATTATGTGGCTTTCCAGCTCTAAAATGCAGACAGACATATTGTTCAATGACATTACAGCACAAAAAAAGAATGAGCTTCTTTCTCTTTTTGTATCTCAAGCTACATTACAGAATGAAGTGTCTTGATGGCTTTTATGGGGCATTTCCCCTAGCAGTAATGTCAGAGGAGAAGAAAATAGAGTGGATTGTCAGTTGCATATGCAGGTTTGCTAGCAAATTGTAAGCTTACCCTGATGCCAGGTGAATGCTTGAGGAAGACCAAAATAATGGGGCTATAATTCAGATAGATTGCCCCATTGGATTATTCCTGCTGTTAATCACTATTACCAGGTACCATTTATATAGTGGTGCATGGATGGGAGCTGTTGTTTCACATTTTAAAGAACAATTCAATTATTGTGCTCTCTTGAAAAATGGTAAGGGGATTTTAAAAAACAAACCAAAATAACTCAATGGATAATTTTAACTCTCCATAATGTTGGTTTTTTTGAAAAAAATAATCTGAATTGCACACACACACACCCCAAATTCTTTAATTTAATATCAGTGTGGGATTCCGCAAAACTTGCAACTACTCTGTTGCCCTGAATTGTAAATTGTACATTTCAAAACTATATGGCTATAATACGTATAATAATGCATCAGAACAGTCATGCAAAACAAAAAAGAGTTATATTATTGTAGATCAGGGTCTGATGAACAAAGCACTTGTCTCGTGGGAATTGGTCCAATTCAAAAAGTGTGTTCTTGATAATCACAATATCAGCATACAAAGAAGTTGTATTTTTTACATTAATTCAATTGTTTTGCAATCAAATGATTTTGTCTGTCTTACAACCCTCTTGCAAACAATATGAGTTGCTATGAGTTTCAGCTGGGTTCATGATTTAAAAGATAGATAAAACTTTATTACAGTCAAAAGATCAGCCACAAACAAAACATCAATATAGATAAATATACGGAAGTATACAAAAATATTGGGATCAAATGCAAAGCACTAATCAGTTCTGAGGTGAACAACAACAGCATCAAAACATCTCTCCTAAAGCAATTCCAAAATGTCTAGCAAACCATGCTCTAACTACAGAGGCTCATCCGCTTTTAGGGTCCTTTTTCTAATGCTCATTGCAGCAGTAAGAAATTTGGCAACCCTATGTGTAAGCATGGGACTGGAGACAGACAGCAACACGTGCATACATTGTTGCTCTGTACAACTGGGAAATCAGCCAATCAAAGGAGAAACAAGTTCTTCACATACTTCCTTATGATATGTATACTACAGCAGGATGTGTTCAGTTCTTTCTGTCTGCTCCATTCCACATGGGCAAAGGCGCTCTGCCCAGGGGATCTTCTTATACCATCCCTCCTTCACTGCTGAAGGTAATGCATTAAGCCAGGCCAGAGTAAATGCCTTTCTATGCCTGGGTTGCTCCAACTGGCCAAAATAAGGTGCTGCTGTAACCTTGTATAAGCTGTTCTCCCTAAGGTAGACTTCTGGGGCACTGCTTAAATCATTTTGTCTCTCCATGTCCTCAATACGATTTTAAAAACAACAATTTTTGAAGCAATTTGAATTTCTGAAGGTAGTATATAGATACTTTTGTTCAACCCTGTTCATAGAAATTGAAGTTTAAATATGATATCTAATATATGTTTAATGCTTTTTGAAATATTGTAACCTTTTATTAATTGGCTTTCTACTTTGTTTCATTTAATACTTTAAGCCATCTTGGATTCTTTAAGAGAAAGATGGAATATAAATATTTTAAATAAATAATAATAAATAAATATTAAATATCCATGGTGCTCATGCTCATGTTTTGCCCATGACCTCTTCTCTATCAGAGTGCAACCAATGTGTGTGTGTACATAGAGAGAATGAGATGCACAGAAAGCTATGCTGTATCCCTCCACTGAAATAAAAGGGGAAGGACAAACGCCAGATAAACCTATATTTGCATAGATCTCAGGAGTAGCTAAAATCCTATACCATAGCTATATGGGCATAATTTAACATTATGCCTGCAGTAGCTAGACTAGGGGGTCAGGGAACTTTTAGACCTTTTACCCCCTAAAAAATTTATATATGCCGACATTACCCCCCTTAATTTGAAAGGAAGGATCTCAATCACATGCGGCCAGTCGAGTGCTGTCGCTTAAGCCTCGCCACCCACACCCAGGCCACCTCCACCTCCTTTGCCTGGTGGGGCTGTGCTCAGTCCTTGGCTCCGTGGGGGCAGCTCCCTTTCTCCGCCGGCAGGCAGCTCCTGGGTGGTCATCAAAGAGCAGCAGGTGGCTTGCCTGCCGGGGGTGCTTGACGCCACCTCCCGCTCCAGCACCAGCTCCAGCGGCTGCTCACCAGGGCAGTCGCATCAGACCTCAGAGTCAGGGCTCCCACAGGCCTCCCAGTCGAAGCATCATGACAGCTGCTGCACAGAGGGTGAGAGGCTCCGCCAGGCCTGGTCGGCCAGCGTGGAGGTGCCAACAAAGGAAGCCACACGGCTGGGTGAGCACTGCTGCCACCCGATGGGCTCAAATGGGGACAGGGCATGGGGCGGTGTCCCAGCACCATGCTGGCAGAAGCACTGTCCACAAAGTTATTGAGCAACAGTGAATATATTTTAATATGATTTATTTTAATCCATTAGGTCATTCTGAACCATTGTGAAGGTTTTTTAAAAGTTTTTATCTAGGCCTCAGATTACTACTACAATATCAATTATATTCACAAATGTGTAATGTGACTTGTGCAGGTCACTCACCATATGAATAAAGAACTGAAGGATTACTTAGTTCTTTGCCTCAGTAGACTTGGGAAAGAGCGCATATTAATTGACAGTTGGCCTGGGTATATCTTCTTCCAAGGAATCTGTCACTTACAGAAGCATACTCCTGTTGTGATAGCAATATCATCTGGAGATTTGTTTGAATGTGCTGAAGCATATCGAGGCTAATACATTGAAGAATGAAGAGAAATATTTATTCACTAGTGCCATATTTTACTAAAATTTCTGCAGCTGTGGTTCTTGAACTGTGTTGTGCTGAGGACTATAGCTATTTCTGTACCTAACAGTTGTGTGTAAACTGTTTTTCTCTATAGTGCTGCCACTAAATAAAATATGCTATTTCTCCATAGCATATTTTAGGCTGGCAACCTTCTTGAGGAAAGAAAATTATGACTGCAAATGTTGATCTATTTGCTCACTCCCTGCTTTGCATGGAATTCCAAAGAAGCAGACCATTTACTTTAACTGCAAGAAGTTGTTATTTATATGAAACTGACAGTGTTGCTAAGGATTTACCCCCGAAGAATCTTAGCAGCACTTAGCTATGGGCAGTTTTTTCAGAGTACCTGATAGCAGATCAGTGTGTTCAATATACAGCATTAAATACAAAGCTTTTGTTGTATAGGGCTGTCTACTGTACATTGTTACATGAGGATTCTACTAATTATTAACACACTAATTGCACTTAGGTTAGTAATGCATTGTGCATTGTGACATGAAGGTCCCACAAATTATTTATCTGAATCTCTTTACTCGATATGTCCTTGTTCCTCAGATTAGACAAAAATATTAGAAGGACTAAACTGAAACTCATAAACCAGTAGGCTACAAATAATTAGGCTGGAACATTGCACACTCACCAAGGAAAAAGAGTTGAGACTCAAATGTTAGAGTGAAAAGGAGTTGCCATTTTTGTCTGGCAACCTGTTTGGAGCAGGCATTGGGGTTATTTTAATCTATAATGAATTCTCATGCAGAGGATGATCAGTACTGGAGCAACCAGTGCAACAAGGAGCAACAATGATGGTAGCATAAGATCCCAGCTTGGATGAAAAAGATATCCTGTTGACTGAATGGCTGAAATCATGTTGCGGAGCATAGTAAACCACAACTAGAGTGGGCCCATGGAATTAATGGAAAGTGAAGAGAGTGACTGCTGCCTCTTACCTTTTGCTATTTTCACATCTACTTCCCTGCTTTCTATTGCACTTTTTAATTTTAGTTAAATTCCTTTCGTTGTGCAGCAGAAGTGCAGGGATTCACAGAGCAGTATAACTTCAAGTTCCGAAGATTGATCCTAATCACTCTCCTAATATCACTCTCAGATATTAGTAGAAAGAATAAAAAGGTTTCACTATTTATAACAGAACAGCAAACTGACTGGGTTTTGAACTGTCCGTGACAGATCAGAAAGGAGATTTTGGTGTGCTGGTGGATAGCTTGATGAAAGTGTCAATGCAGTGTGCAGCAGAAGTGAAGAAGGCCAATTCCATGCTAGATATCATTAAAAAGGGGATTGAAAACAAAATAGCCAACATTATAATGTCATTGTACAAAATGCTGGTAAGGCCACACCTGGAGTATTGCATACATTTCTGGTCACTGCACCTCAAAAAAGATATAGTGGAATTGGAAAAGGTGTAGAAGAGAATGCCTAAAATGATGACTGGGCTGGGGCACCTCCTTTATGATGAAAGGCTACAGCGTTTGGGGCTCTTTAGTCTAGAGAAAAGGCGCCTGAGGGGAGGGACATGATTGAGACATATAAAATTATGCAGGGGGTGGATAAAGTGGAAAGAGGGAAGCTCTTTTGCCTCTCACACGATACCAGAACCAGGGGATATACACTCAAATTGAGTGTTGTGAGAGTGAGAAGAGAAAAAAAATAATTTACCCAGTGTGCTGTTAGTCTGTGGAACTCCTTGCCACAGGATGTGGTGATGGCATCTGGCCTAGAAGCCTTTAAAAGGGGATTAGATTTCTGGAGCAAAAGTCCATTGCAGGTTACAAGCCATGATGGAGATGTATAGCCTCCAGGCTTAAAAGGAAGGTACCTCAAAATGCCAGATGCAGGGGAGCGGTATCGGGAGACAGATATCTAGTTGTCTCGTGTGCTCCCAGAGGCATCTGGTGGGGCCACTGTGAGATACAGGAGGTTGGACTAAATGGGCCCCTGGCCTTATCAAGCAAGGTTCTTCTTATGTTCTTACGATGAGTGAATTCCTCCATATGTTCCATTGCTTCAGTGTGTCAAATCCTGATTTGGACAATTGACCCCCATAGGAGTCTTATAATATTTATAGACCTCCTGGGTAAAGAGGACAGATTCTATGATTTGTCAGAGCTGATAGGATTCCCGTGAAGGGTTAATACCAGAACAAAACTGAATAATCAGTCACAAGAAGTTTGTAAACTAATCTAGGTGTCTCATTATAAGTGTCTCCATTGTTTCAGTAATTCCAGGCCACTCCAGAACTTGTTAATTCTATACAAATTCTATTTATTTATATCATTTCTATCTTCCATGCTTAAAAGTAGCAAATCCAACAATTATCCAAGACACTTACAGTGTCTCCGGCAAGGCACCTGGAAATGATATCATCCTTGTTGAAGTGCTGTAAAGAGATCATCACCACCGAACTGTATGAAGTATTTCATCTTTGCTGGAGGGAAGATGGAGTACCACAGGACATGAAGGATGCAAACATTGCAACATTGTATAAAAACAAAGGAGACAGGGGCAACAGCAATAACTACTTTGACATCTCTCTTCTCAGCATTGTAGGGAAGCTGCTTGCCCGTGTTGTACTGAAGAGACTCCAGGTGCTGGCAGACAGAGTCTATCCAGAATCACAGTGTGGATTCTGAGCTAATAGATTCACCACTGACATGGTATTCTCCCTCCAACAGTTGCAGGAGAAATGTAGGGAACAACAACAGCCATTCTTTGTGGCCTTCATAGATCTCACAAAGGCCTTTGATCTGGTTAGCAGGGATGGCCTTTTTAAAATAATTCCCAAGATTGGATGTCCACTTCAACTCCTCAACATCATCAGGTCTTTTCATGAGGGAATGAAGGGCACTGTAGTTTTTGATGGTTCAACATCAGATCCCTTTGACATCCGAAGCGGAGTGAAACAGGGCTGTGTCCTCGCGCCGACCCTGTTTGAGATCTTTTTTGCTGTCATGCTGAAGCACGCCTTTGGAACTGCAACAGAAGGTGTCTATCTCTGGACTAGATCAGATGGAAAGCTCTTTAATCTCTCTAGACTGAGAGCAAAGACCAAAGTCCAACTGAAATGCATGCAGGACTTCCTCTTCGCCGATGATGCAGCCATTGTTGCCCACTCTGCTGAAGAACTCCAACAACTCATGAATTGTTTTAGCAAGGCCTGCCAAGACTTTGGACTAACTATCAGCCTGAAGAAAACACAAGTCATGGGACAGGGGATGGACTCACCTCCCTCTATTACCATCTCCACGCAAGAATTGGAGGTTGTTCATGACTTTGTGTACCTTGGCTCAACAATCTCCGACACTCTGTCCCTAGATGCTGAGCTGGATAAACGCATTGGGAAAGCAGCTATCATGTTCTCTAGACTCACAAAGAGAGTATGGCTGAATAAGAAGTTCACGGCATATACCAAGATCCAGGTCTATAGAGCCTGTGCCCTGAGCACACTCCTGTACTGCAGTGAGTCCTGGACCCTTTGTGCACGGCAGGAGAGAAGGTGAACATGTTCCATATGCGTTATCTCTGACACATTTTTGTATCACCTGGCAGGACAAAGTTCCAAATAGAGTAGTCCTAGATCGAGCTGGAATTTTCAGCATGTATACATTACTGAAACAGTGACATCTACGTTGGCTTGGGCATGTCGTGAGAATGACTGATGGTCAGATTTCAAAAGATCTCTTGTATGGAGAATTAGTGCAGGGAAATCGCCCCTGAGGGAGACCACAGCTGTGATACAAGGACATCTGCAAGCAGGATCTGAAGGCCTTAGGAATAGACCTCAACAGATGGGAAACCTTGATATCTCACCGTTCAGCCTGGAGGCAAGCGGTGCCTCACGGCCTCTCCCAATTTGAAGAGACCCTTATCCAGCAGGCCGAGGCAAAAATGCAGTCCCGGAAGCAGCAAAATCAGGGAGCTGGACAGGGGACAGATTGTATTTGTCTTCAGTATGGAAGGGATTGTCACTCTCAAATTGGCCTTTTCAGCCACACTAGACGCTGTTCCAAGTCCTCGATACAGAGCACGTTGCCATAATCTCTCAAGACTGAAGGATGCCTAAGAAGAGTTAATTTATTTAGTGTGCTTCTAAATAAATTATTCACATGTAAATAAAGTTTCCATGGAGAGCAAATTCTGATACAAATTTTAGTGGCTTATTCAGGTGCATTTAAGTTGAGTTTTACAAGATATTGGGGCCTCTATTTCTAAGAACAACAGAGGGGGCTAAAGCTTAAAAAAGTAAATCCTTTGGAACAATTTATCTAATTTGCAACACTGTGAGAAAAGTGTTATAAATATCTTTGACAAATAGCTTGTTACTTCCATGCTAAATAACTGCAGCTATACAAATAGTTCATTATAGGTTACGGATTCATAAAAGACAAAATGTCATACTTGTGAGTGGTTTAAAGACTAATATCTCCTGAAACTCCAAGGTAGTCTGCACATTTTAAAAGAATGTGAAATTGGAGCACACCTGCTGGGGTCAACAGAGGGCACAAGAAGTACCCATCCAGTAATCCATCAGTCCTACAGAAGTCCCTAACTTTTAATCAATCAAAATGATTGCTGTAACAGGAGTTAACTAATGAGAATAATCTTGGTAGGTGGTTGGTATATCCCCATCTCTGCTTCAGGCCAGAGCATTGTTCAGGAAAGGGCATTTATATGATGCATCCCCTTGAAATAGCCAGTATGTACAATAATCTAACTGACATCAATGAGGCTAGAGGAATATCATGTTCCAGTGTGATGCTAGTCTTTATTATTTACCTTTTTCATGTTGCTCTTTTTCCCATTCTGAATCTTCAGTTTCTATATACATTGCAGGCATTGTGGAAATGCTAGTTTTTTTTAACTACAAATGGTGTGATAGGGTGGGGAAAAACTATGTTTTAGACTAGAATTCTGAGAACTCACCCCTCAGCATATGAGGGTATTAGGATGATTCTAGAAATTGTATTCCAACATACTAAGTTTTCAAGCTCTGGCATGTGCTCATACACATCCATTGTTACCCTTGTTCCACCTTCCCTTTCTTCTCTCCCCTTAGCAGACTGTTTGGGGGTGGTTTGAATCACAATGTGATTCAAGACAATCTTTAATTGTTGTCCATTGTATAATCAGTTATGGTCTTGGCATATATCAAAACATGACAATATCAGTCATGTTTGCTGAAATCACCACGTCCTATCACAAAAACTTTACAATATTTAATGATTTATTAGTTACACACCTTTCCTCCACAAAGCTCAAAGTGTCATGTATGATTCTCCTCCTTTTCACTTTATCTTTGTTACAGCTATGCCAGGTATGTCAAGCTGAAACGGGTCAACCAGTCAATTTAATGACATTGCCAGGCATTAAACCAGTCAATTATCCTCAACCACCAATCTACACTGGCTCTTCACATATGGCATATCATATGTACCCTACATCTTGCTAGGAGGTAGCTCTGGCAACTGTGGCATATAGATATGTTTTCAGATATCCAAATCTATCACAAAACAAAAATAAAACAAAAAAATAAAAAGAAGATGTCTACTGCCATTTCCAAATGGTATAAAATGCTCTGAAGCATACAGTAATCATCTCAAATATTATCTATCACTCTGTGGTAGAACAGAAGTACTATGGTACGTTTAAGATTAACACAGTTGTCACAGCTTGCCCTTTCATGGATTACAATTCACTTCTTTGGAGAAATGGGCTGAAACCCTGTTGTGCAGTTCTATGTACAGAACAATGATGATGTGATCTACAGTGGAAAATCACTACTGATAAAAGGCTTCCTGTGGAGATTTTGTGGCGCATGTGATTTAACTGCATTGTGTACCAGTCACATGCACCCTGAAATCAGTGGTAATTTGCCTTCAATCAGTGGCACTTTGAGGTTGATGATGACATCATCTCTATTGTGCATGCGGGGCTATACAACAGGATTTCAATCATAAAACTTATTGCATGGGTGCAGGGGTGGAAAAAAGACCAAGGAGAATTGGAAACAGAAAGTGATAGTTGCATAGCCACACCTGGTAATGAGCTTCCAAGGGGGGCAGTGGAATTGTTAACTCAAGTGGTTCTGAGGAATGATGTAGGGAGTAGCATTTGGAATAAATAGCTGAAATCCATAAAGTTCATCACATTGGAACAGATCCATTGAATCAGTGGGGATTTGGTGAGCCAATACCAATGTACGTTCCATTAATTCTGGTTTTGCGTAGCCTGAGTGAAGATGGATGATGTATTCCTAACTGCTATAGGGAGATGCAAGTAAATGGAATGAAGGGAACGGTCATTACTAGAAACCAGGCCTTCTCAGCGGTGGCTCCTCGTCTCTGGAATAACCTACCTCCGGAGATTCGCGCTGCACCCTCGCTGGGTACTTTTAAGAACCAACTAAAAACATGGATGTTTAGGCAGGCCTTCCCTTCCAGTTAATTCCTGTCCTCTTTCTTTTTTTCTCTCTTTATTTGATTTATTTTTATTTTTTCCATCTTATAGAATCATCTAATTAATTAATTGTTATAAATTTTTTAGAACTTGTTATCATTTGTTGTAAGCCGCCTAGAGTGGTCAAAATGACTAGATAGGTGGGGTATAAATACAATAAATAAATAAATAAATAAATAAATAAATAAATAAATAAATAAATAAATAAAATTAAAATAATTCAATGGGCCTACTCTTATTACAAGTAACTAATGTATTTCAGCCTATGTATGCTATCACTGAACAGGTGCAAAGGAATTAAGGCTAACCAAAACATTTTTTGCTGCCTAAGGAAATACATCTATTGATACCTTGACTCACACAAACTACTCAACAAAGTCAAGTATTCATATATTAAAATCATAGGTCTAAAAGCCAGTCAAATTATTTTGGCACTTGAGAAAGAATAATTCCATATTCGGTAAATACTCTCTGTGGTAATTCTGCCCATTCTTTCCTGATGTGTATATGTGTGTTTTTAACATTTATAACATTTAACAAGTATAACACATTTGTATGTTGTAGAGCTGTAGCTCATGCAGGAGTTGGGTGCTAGAATGATAGGTAGATGAGTGATGGAATGATGGGTGTAGGGCTGAATACTGACTGGTTGATGAATCTGGAATATGAAGAAGGGTGATGTAACAAGGAAGTTGGGGAGAGAATTGTTAGTCAAACACTTTATCTTGGGCTAGAAATGAGTCGTTCAGAGAGTATGTAGTCTGCGGGGAAGGTTGACTTTGAGTATAGTATAGTAGTTTATGGGAAAGTGTGTGTTAAAACTGTAGATGGATATAGATATTATAATTGTTTTATCCTAGATCTTAAAAACCCAAGTAATGCCCCTTCCCTTCATTCCATTTACTTGCATCTCCCTATAGCGGTTAGGAATACATCATCCATCTTCACTCAGGCTACGCAAAACCAGAAGAAGAAGAAGAAGATTAAGAAGAAAGAATGCTGACTGGGGCCAATTATAGGGATCATATACCCCTCTCTCCCCCTGTTACAGAAGCTCTGCTGGCTGGTGATCCACTCCAGGCTGAATTCAAAGTTCTTGTTCTAACATATAAAGCCATAAATAGCTTGAGCCCAGGCTATCTCAAAGACTGAATCTTTGACACTATTTCTATATTAACTCTCGTTAGCTTTAAACACTGTCTTTTAATGGGTCATTTTTAGGAAAATATATTTTCTACCCAGAGTAGACCTTTGGTCTAGATGGGTGGGGTAGTTGTCCAATAAAATAAAATAAATAAAATAAATATTTAAACATACAAACAAAGAGTCTTCTGACACCTTAAAAGCTAGCATGTTTTATTTGGTATAAGCTTTTATGCACTGCAGCCTACTTCATCAAGTGCAAGATAGGTAGCCATGTTAGTTGTTGCAGCAACACACACAAACACATACAAACACCTTTGTGGTACTTTAAAGACAAGGACATTTGCTTGGTTTAAACTTCCCTAGGATGAAATATCAGATGTAGTAATGAAGGCAGTGCAGTCTACAAACATTTATGCCTAATCAACTGTGGCAAAAGAGACAGAACTCTTTGCTAACTGTGCTGCATGGTTACCTCCTTGGAAAGAAAAATGTACTAATCTTCCAGGAAACCCTAAATCTGTTGCCTAAAGTGGCCACCTCATTCTTCCTCCTAATATACCAACCACGAAGGGAATCTGCAAAGCATCATCATTTACTCATTAGTAGTAAATAATGACCAGACTAGTCAATAGCTATACCAAGTGTGGTGTAGTGGATAGAGTGATGGCCTTGGACTCAGGAGACCTGAGTTAAAATCCCAGTTGGCCATAGAGATTCATGGTGCTGGTGGTAGCAAAACCAATCCTTAAATATTTCACCTACTCAGAAAGTACTATTAGGATCTCTGTAAATCAGTTCCAACTTGACAGCACATAACACATAATCAATCAGCGTGAAGCCAACGTGATTGTTCTGGAACTTGATTGAAAAGATATCTTGGTATATTTCTGTACATTAGCAGAACATGACTTCAATTTTAATCTGGGGGAAAAAAGATCTGCTGATGCATTTACAATTTAAGAAACACTAGTATTGTACGATTATTGAGAAGTTACAGTATAAAGAAATAAAGGTATAAATAGAACAGCAAACATAAATACAAATGGCAGACTGCCCTCCTTTAAAAAAAAACCAGTGCATATTCATAGAGTGTATTTCAAATCAGAACCTTTACTTTTTGGCAACCACTGAGTTTCCTCCCTACAGATTGGATACGATATGACTTTCCATATGTAGGTATTTCTACTATGAGTTTTATTGCATTAATTCATTAACCTGACAGAGACATCCCAAATTAAAGTGTTTACAATCAATATGTTCCAGTCTGCTGGAAACCACTTTGGTCATTCCATTTTATATGCTTAGAATGAAAACAAGGGTGCAACCAATTAAAGTCAGCATCTGCCAACTCAAGTAAGGACAGTCTTTGATACAGCGTTACTTTGTATTTGTTACACAGCAAGCTGTTACAAAGCAAGAAGTTGTTCTGTAAAAATGCATGCCAAAATAATTTATGTACACCTCTTATAACATTTTTTGGCAAAAGTGCTGCCTTTGGCAATGCACTCAGAAATTACATTTTCAATGCACTTACAAGGATATGCTAAACTATCTTTGAAATCCTGCATATAAAAGATTTCTATTTTTCCAGTACTTTTGGCATTCATAAAAACATTTAATGGGCACCAATCAAGCTGGCTTTTCCAGCATTCTTGTATTCTTGTGTTATTTATCTTTTGCTGAAAATTTTCCTGGTCCAAGCTAGGTAAACAACTTTCTGATTGAACTGAATGAGAAATAGCAGCAGAGTTCTCTAACACAGATCTTAACATTGACCAGCATAACTGTACTTTTTGCAGAGACACCAGCTAGCCACTTCAGTACTTCCTTGTCTCCATATGAATGAATGTTTTCCTACTCAGCATCAAGTCCCGGATATATGCAATAAATCCAAAAATTTTCCTAACTGAGAGACAAACTATTCATGAAGCTGTTCTTTAAAAAGGAACGAAAAGAATTCCTCAGACTTTGAAACCAAAGTGAGAGGTTGGGATGTGTGGAGTGACATAGTTCATCAAATTCTTGGTAGGAGGACAAAAGCTAGTTACTTGTAATTGCAATATGTAATATTGTGGTATGAGATAATGTCATCCTTTTTGCAGTGTAATTTTACTTATTTAGTTACTGTTATACTTACAGAGGCTACAGCCCAACCAAATGGTAGGAAGAAAGAACACATAGTTCAAGTACTGGGCTTTGCTGTTCATCATGGTACTGCCCCATGCTCTGCTGAGAATGATGAGGCAACAATGAGGGGTTGGGTGGATTGGAGGAAAGTGTGTTTTGAACTACAGGCTAGTGGCTTGTAGCATTCAAATTAATCCCCCCCCCCCCCAAAAAAAGGAAATTCAAATTAGTGTTTATGTCACTTTTAAAGGAAAGATTTTCTAGGAATTATTACCATAAAGGTAACTAACTCATTTTTGGATCTTAAAATTGTAGCTGCCATTTCTTTTCATATCTTCTGAGTAGGATCTTTGTGAGCTTTACTTGAAGTAAACAGCCTCGTGGCGCAGTGGTTAAACCGCTATACTGCAGCTAAAACTGTGCTCACGACCTGGGGTTCAAATCCCAGGTAGCCGGCTCAAGGTTGACTCAGCCTTCTATCCTTCCGAGGTCGGTAAAATGAGTACCCAGCTCGCTGGGGGGGCAATGTGTAGCCTGCATAATTAAATTGTAAACCGCCCAGAGAGTGCTTGAAGCTCTATGGGGCGGTATATATATATATAAAGTTATGTTGATTTTAAATGGCTTATTGTATTTCATTTGGAAGAAGATATGAAACAAATAATCAATTGTTTAGACGTTCTCAGGAACCTGTAGAAAACTAAACTTGTGATGGGGATGGAAGCATACATATAATTAAACATCCTTACGTCCATGTACCAGGAAATCACATGGACCTTCATAAGTTGAGCACAAAGACCTGCAGAGGTGACTATAACCTTGCTTGTCTGAATATGCTTACCAAATATGCTTAATGAGAATATGTTATCTACTCATTGCATTTGAGGCTTTGTCCTGCACCCACCAGCCCTCATGCTGTTTGCCACTCACAACCAGTCACAGCTTTATTTTTAATATTTGTTCCTTTTTTGTTCCTTTCAAGTTGGGATAGTGCTAGTTCACTATTACAGATAGGAAAAAAACATATTTATTAATTTTATTTAAAATATTTTCCCTGTCTCTCTCCTGAAAAAGGACCCAAGGTAGCTTACATCAATAAAAGACGATATTTAAAATTAAAAATAATGAGTCTATAAAGGTGACTTACATCATTAAAAGACAACACTGAAAGTTTTAAAAATGTATATAAATGTAGCTTGCATCATTAAAAGACAATATTTAAAGCTAAAAACAAATACTAAAAATGGAACAAATACCACTCCGAGAAACTGCAAAAAAAAAAAAAAAAAAAAAAGCAATACTAAAAACACATTTAAAGCAGTAAGGTATTACAATCAATTTTAAAATCCCACTCAGCCAGTCAGTCAGGGAAAGCTTGCCTGAAGAGAAAGGTCTTTGCCTGCTTGCAGAAGGATAGAAAAGCTAGGGCCTGTCCTGTGGGAGGGAGTTCCAAAGTATGTGGTCAGCAACAGAGAAGGCCCTCTGTTTCCCACAGTCCAAAACCCACAGTCCTGGCATCCATTACTTGACAAACCCCACAGACGTAATTTACTGCAACACAGATGAGCACACATGCCAAATCGATCCAAAATTAACTGCATCCAGAATCAAGTTAAAATGAATATCCCCATTGAGGCTGTTCAAAATACCTTACTTACAGAAAAACAAAACAAAACAAAAGCACGTTTGAGTGTATTTCATGTAAATGGATATTTTAAAACTGATTTCAAGTATACTAAAGCTGATGCAAATCCAGGAGTATTTTGACAACCTGCAGTTAAATGGAACACCAGAAATTGGAAAGGAACAGGAAATTTCATAGATACAAATTAAAGTAGCCAGTGAGAAAAATGACAGACAGAAGAAGTGGATGTAGTAACAAAATAACAAAATATTAGAACAAAGAGAAGAAGGATAATAAAAAATGAGGACAGGGTGAAATGGCAAAAAGCAACATAGACACAACATGGTGTCTGTTGCCCTTCAGCCCTGTTCAAGTGCTCAAAAAGGATTTAATCTGAAACTGTGAACATGGAGAGAGTTCTAGTCCTCCTTCTGCCTGTTATCTCCATAACAAGAAGGACAGTCTGATAAAGAGGCCATCTGGTATTCTAATTTTACAGATTTTACAATAATTGCCATTACAGGGATAGACTCCATGTGTTGCAAATGTTTGCCTGTTCAGAGAGTTCCTTTCTATGTGAAAAAAGTGACAGGCAGTGAAATCCCCAAATATCACAATGTTCAGACTACAGCCCTTATTTCCTCTAACCATTGGCGGTGCCGGCTGGAATAATGTGAGCTGCAGTGAAGAAATGACTGGAGGGCATCACACTAAGGAAGGCTGGTTTAAGGAATGCTCTGGAATAAAACAGCCAAAGGTTAGATAGTGGAAAGAAACAGAGAATAATGAGTCCTGGAGACACTGAACAGGTGAAACCCATAGCCTTGACAAGTACATGAATATGCAGAAGGAAAAGGGATTTAAAAAAAGGAAATAATGTGAAAATATAAAATGGAGGATGGAAGGGAGAAATATCTAACTAAGGACAGAGCAGTGCATAGCTCCTAAAAAAGAGGATCTAATTTTAGGTTTGTTACCCCATTCTATTTTAGATAATATAATAGATTCAATGGATAGGGTTTATAAATATGAAATGAAGGCACTTGACTCGTTAGACTGTCAACTTTTGACCTATGTGAATTATTGTCAGACTTTCAAATCTGTATTTTATCTGGAATGGAAATTACTTTTCTCACATCCATTCCTTCTAGTTTCATGGCCAATGGAGGCATTTCTAAAGAAATAAAATACTTAAAAACATAATGTGAAAATTTGAGACCAAAAGAAATCTCTTAAATGCTATATCTTCAGTATGAATGACCATTTGTTCAAAGATTTGCATAAAAAGGAGCAGCCAGTTGTGTAACTGGGAAGTCCTTTAAAAGAATCATTTAAAAGAAAATAATAATTTACATTTGAAAGAAGGAAAGAGACACATGTTGTTATAATGAGTTGTTTGAACTGTTGGGGATTTCATTCAAATACTTCTAAAGATTTTTAAACCTTCCAATTTGTATAATTATTTTTGTTTATTTTGCAAGAAAGAAGCATTAGTTTGTAACCAAGAAGTATGCTAGTCAAACACAGCAGATCTACAATTATTTAGTGAAGTCCCCAAAATATGATCCTAATTGTACAATATTTACAAAAGAGATTTCTTTTTGTCTTCAGTACAGTAAAATTATAAATTGTGACTACAATCCTATACATTTACCTGGGTATGAATCAAATTAGACTCAGTAAGACTTACCTTTGTGTAGGCATGCATAAGTAGGGGCTCTTAGAATTACAAACTAAAATAGTTTGTTGTAACTAACCTCCCCTCTGGCTTTGTTATGCAAGAGAAAAACTTCCTGTTACAAAAAATCTAGTGAAGAGTGATGTCCCACAGGTTGCTTTGTATAATAAATTATGACAGTAGACTGTGCTTTGGGAGCACCATATACTTAGTGAACAATGACAACATGGAGTGATAGCTTGTGTGTCACACTACAAATGAAATGTTCCCATCAGTTTTCAGGTGGGTTTGACATGCAGCAGCCATATTGCAACACCTTTATGACTATCTTCTCAGCAGAGCAGATTCCATAGTTCTTTCCAATGAAAAGGGCATGTCCCCTCCCAGCGTGCCGTATAGAAAACAGCTGGAACTGGCCTTGCCATTTGTTTGACTGAGACAATTGTAGGATAATGTGGAGGGATCTGCAGCAGCAGAACTTTGACCACTAGTCAAAGTTCCCTTTGGAGGACAGACTGAGTGTCTTTTCTGTACCATATAAGCTAAACCATTGCCTTCAGGTTTGGTAGAGTTTGCTGACTCATCTAAACTTTAAGGTTAAGTTTAATATTAAGTTTCAGTTTAAGATTAAGTTGCCATTTTATATTTGGAATAGATGTAGAGATGCCATCTTGTCCACCACAGGCATCAAAATATATTTTTATCTGGCCTTCAAAGTGGTTAAGAGATGTACCTGAATCTGTGGTGAAGCATTTAGGTCAAAACCCTAGTGAGGAGTATGACACATGAGGACAATTGTGCAAGCAGTTTTCCCCTTTTCCTCACTGGCTGTTGTACAGCTAGGCAGGTGACTAGGCACAGCATTATATCCTCTATAAATAGATGAGGATGGGCAATCTGGACAGCATGCTAACAAGGTAGATTTGTTTAAGAGCCTTGTGGTATAGTGGTTAAACTGCAGTATTACAGTAAAGACTACTCACAACCTGAGTTCAAGCCCAATAGGCTCAGAGAGTCAGCTCAAGGTTGACTCAGCCTTCCATTTTTCCAAGATAAAAAAAAAAAGAGCTTGCTTTGGGTAGGGGCAATCTGTAACCTGCAAAATTAAATTGTAAACTAACTTTAAGTGGTATGGGACAGTATATAAGCAGTTCACTTTTTTCTTTTTTATAATTGGCCTTATGTGGCCACCTAGGGGGATAGAATTCTGCTCTTTATATCCAAACACAGAGTCAGAAAATGCTTACAGAAGTTCACAGGGCAAGTTTCCAGACAAAAATGGAACACTGCCCATTAAAAGCTGTAGTTTGGGCATGTTAACTGTGTGTGTGGAAATGACCATATGTAAATTATCTCCTCAAACTGCTACAATGTGAAAACATACCTATAGAAATGAAAACCCATTTTGACATTCCTGAATAATTTTTTCTGGTTAGATGGGTGATGGGGAGCCTCAGATAAAGGCTGTATGCTTTCCATTGTGGAATGTTAAAACAAAATAATTGGCACTTAAACGACGAGGAGTGCTTTTAAGCCCTTTTTATATACAGGCCAATATTTCCAGCACTTTATTTATCCCTGAGTAAAAGAGATTGCTGTTCAACATCCTATGGAACATTAAGGGAGAACTACTCCTCGAGGAAGACCAAGACATTATCAGAAAGTGCATTCCCTTCTAACGTGATAGATTAAAAGTGCATATTTCATTTTTTTTCAAGTCTACTGTTTAAATATGAAAGTGGTGAGCACTTTTTCAGAGTACTGCACAGTTAATAGGCACAAATTAACTTGGAGGGATGCAGTAAAGTGGCTTGAATTCATCTTCTTTAATGTTAGAGGTGAGATAATTTTGTTATAGATTTACACACAGGCATGTGTAGCATCCTTGCCTTATTATCTTGTCAACTTGATGCAGCCCCTGTAATCAGCATGGAATACTTTCCCTCCTTCTCTGCTGAGTGGTAGCCCAGGAATGAAATATCCTTGCTTACATGATGCAGTTGTGTAACCCTTCTTAACCTCAGGAGGCCTAGAGTAGCCTGACTTTTCTCAAGATGTGGAACTTCAGAGTATTTTCACAGAATATTTTGCACTTTTTTGGTGATACCTGCCATGACCCCACTGAGCATCCTGGAACGATATTAGGTCTGGGGCATTGTGGAGGATGCAAAATGGACCAAGCTATGAAATGTTGCTACTGATACTTGCAACAGCAGGAGGAGGAGGAGTAACAAATGTTTTAGTGAAAAAGAAAGCCATGGCCTTTTCACTGAAGGAGTATGTTTTGCTGAGCTTGGCTGATGTGTCAGCTGTGGATGGTGCAGCCACAATAATCAATGTGTTGGCAACCTCAGATCTTAAACTCTTGGGGTCAGATCTCTGTGAACTGTCCTTCTGCAATCTCCAGCAACTACAGTTTATGCCAAGTGGACTATCTAAGTGTTTGATCCACCTAGCTGCTGCCATTTACTGTCACTGCTGAAAGAACCACTCCGGCAGTCACTTTGCTATCCAGGTTGAAGGTTTTTGTTATGGGGACCATGATGCCTGAATGGGACACCTTGATACCAACAGACTTGGCAAACACTTTGGTCATCATTGAGAGCCCTCTGGCTTTGCCATGTACTGTAAATTTCATTCTGGCCACAACTAGCAATAGCCTTTTTCTATGGTGATACCTGCTTTTTTTGGGGGGGGGGAGGAAGTAATATCAATATTGTTGCAGTTCAGGCACATCTCTCTTTTTTAAATTCAATTTGGCATTTCATGACTTATGACACTTGTCACTATGATTTGTCGCTTGTGGTTGCATTGTGTAGTTGTGTAGTCTTTTAATGAAAATGGCCAATATCCTGATGTGTTACACAGTTTCTGAAGGAGGATCCAGCAGGCTTTCTGTTTTGTGGGAAATCTTGCTATGGTTACACATTATTCTCCTTACACTACAAATAGGCTACTAGCCAAAATGTATTTTTCAAAAAAAAAAGTGATAAATTATATTTTATCCTATACACTATTTAAATAGAAAGCTAAATTAAAAATGGAGTGAAATAAACCTTCATTTCACTGTGGTTAATTCAGATGATTATTTTTGGTATCAAATTCCTTTTATCTCTTCTTCTGTTCATTAAAAGATCACAATGAAGAATCTTGCAGTTTTAGGAATTTATTTATTTTTATTTACTGTTCACAGAGAGATTGCAATGCCTAGCCATGGTGTAGTATTCTACAATGCCACACAAGTTTGCTAGTTGCCAAGGTAACTCCATTTTTCTGAGATGCGTTCATGAGTTTGGCTCTTTGGAGTTATGCACCCCTGTGGTGGAAAAATAAATGTGATCAGTTTATGCATGGGGGAATACAAGTTATGATGAACCATGAAACACATTAAATTGCCTATATTTTGTGCTTTTACTGTATAATTTCCTCAAGACTATTGTTAGAATGATTAGTTTTTTTTTCCTTAATGAATACATTTTGAAAAATTGTAATTAGACACAGAAGCGGAAGTGTTCTCAGAGCTAGAAAGGTCTATTACCACTTCATTATATCTGAGAAGTAAGTGACGCAAGAGCTAATTCGTTTGCTATTTTGAAAACCAAGCAAAACTGCCAACTTGAGTGTGTCTGTGTATAAGGAAACTATGTTAAATTACATGCTATCAAGTCAGAATCAACTTATAGAAATATCTGAGGAATTGCTTTACCAGTTCCAGTCTCCCAGTGAGTCTCCGAGACCAAATGTGGTTTCAAACCCAGGGTGCTAATCTGTCACTTGATCTGCTACAACCCACTGGGCACCTAAGGAGTCAATAGCTCTGCTCAAAAGTTAAAGGACCAGGTAGTTAGGAGGAGGAATGCATCAGCCTAATCTTTTCCATGGATTCTCTTGATCCTCACTTGAATGGCCAAGGCATCTTTCTAGGGAAGGGAAAGTCCTTCAAGTACTGGAGTGTTTTATTTTTGTTTTTAAGAAATGCTTTATGTTACTCATTATTGTGAAGCACCCAGTGGAATATAGCCAACCCTTTATTTTATTTTATTTTATTTTATTTTATCAGTCCATTCAAAATAGCATAACAGAAGAATATCTATGTATTACAATAACAGTAAATTTCTTATTCATAAACTCTTATACCTTCACACACACACAGTTTACATTATCTCTTTTACATTATCTCATTATGACAAAAGTAATTTGTTGCTTTATATGTTATTAGCATATTCTATTGCCTTTGCCAGCATACCAGCAGAAACATAGGGAAGTGCTCAGAGGTCAGTTCAGTTTAAAAAAAGGTTCACTATGAACCGTTTTTTAAAAAAATGCAAAAAGTGAAACCTTAGTCTTTACACTAAATATTTTTGTTACTATTCATTTCATTACTTTTGAAGTGCAACTTGATTACACTCTCCCTACCCAAACAGTAATTAGTTATAGCTAACTATGTCACATGTGACCAGTTACTTCTAAGGTCTTGTATCCTCTCTAAATAAAAGACCGCAAACAATTTGGAACTCTATTTTTCCTGTAGTCCTCTGAGTCTTCAAGCTCACTAGTTTCCAATAGGGCTCCATCAGCAACAGAAAAACAATACTTGAGCAGAGCAGACAGTCAGCTAGCCTTCCGTCCAATGTTCTCTTCTTTAGGTAGCTCTCCCTGAGTTTTGCTATCCGTACCAGGATTGTATCACTTCTGATTGTTTAATAAACCTGAACTTCCTTCAATAAGTAGCTTATGGTATGTCAAACTACAGAAGTACTTGACAACAATGTAGGATTTACCCATCATCTAAGTAAGTGACAGCTGGATTTGTTGTCCGATATTGTTGAGGTCCAGAAGTTTTTGGGGTCCATTCTCCTAATTTCAGGCTTTCAAACTAATATTTCAGGGAATGGGAGGTTGCCAAATTGATAATCCAAGATTGTAGTTCATCGGCTTCCAGAAAACCATTTCAACACATCCAGAAGCACTTTTTTCTTTTTCATTACTTTGCACATGAGTTAGTGTGGCTACTGCTCCATCACCAAAAAGGAGGACACGGAGGACAATGAAAGGAGGACCAAAAAAAAAAGAGTGGTGACAGTTTTCAATATATGCAAATGCCAACAGAATTGCACATTATTACTATAATTCAAGTTAATATACACTACTGTTCAGCAGATTGCACAGGACTGTGGCAAGATAACCAATCTTAGGACACAGTATTGAGAGAAAGATGGGAGACCAATCAATCAATCAATCAATCAATCAATCAATCAATCAATCAATCAATCAATCAATCAATCAGTCAGTCAGTCAGTCAATCAATCAATCAATCAATCAATCAATCAATCAATCAACTGTAATGTTTAATAACTCCCTGAAATGCCCTGTACTTTGTATTTTCTGCAGCTTACTGATAATAAATATATAAAAAGGAAATTAAAGAGGGCTTACTGTAGTTTTGCTGAAATATCTACCTAGACAACACTCAGTTTTTTCAGAGGAATGATCTGAACCATGAATGTCTAGTCTTGAGGACTGAATTCATATAGCATTGAAATGCCATGCTGTAGACTTCCTGCCATTCATTAGTAATTACCCAATTTTTCTGTGTATAAGACGCCACCATGTATAAGACCCCCACCACTTTTCTAACCCAAAATTAAGAAATTTAAGCCGGTACTTAGAAAATGGAAGGGGATGTCATGGTTTAGGTTATTGAAGCTAAAATTTAATTTCTAAATGGGATTTGTAGTCATGGAATGGAGTAGAATGAATTCATCTTAGTCTGTTTTACTAGACGCATCGAGAAGCTGTTTTCTCTTGCAGCTAGTTAGGAATGTTATCATGTAGATAGCTTGGCCAAGGTCAAAGACGAAGAGCTGAGCCATAACA